>NW_027500410.1:0-24979 GCF_021521415.1 Bidens hawaiensis
GGTACCGAATCGGTACCAAAGTTTTGAGTTTTTGTACATGTACGGTACTGGTATTTTCCGCATTTCACTTCAATACCGGTACCGATACCGGACCGAATATTTCGGTACCAGTACAAAATTTACGATTTTTAGTATCGGTATTTCTATTCCAATACCGATCTCATCCCTACACTCGTGTGTCTTAACATGTAGTATTACTAAGGGGTTGTTTGATAGTCTCTTAATGATCATTAAAAGACTATCTCTTAATGGTTCATAGTCTCTTAATGGTTGTTAATGTATAACCTTAACTTTGAATGGTTAAGAGACTACCTTTTAATGGTTACATTTTAATCATTTACACCATGTTCTTGAGTTTTTTTAAAGGAGGGAAAAGAAAGGAAAATAATGATAGTTAAAAAATTGGTGTTCTTGAGTTTTTTTTAGGATGGAAAGGAAAGGAGTATGAGGAGTTAGGAATGATTAAATTAATGTATTTTCCCAATAAGTTATCATCCCAAAAATGAGATGATTACTAAGGATAATTATCTTTTAATATAGTTATCCTGTCATTTTCTCTAATTTCCTTTCAACTTAAGAACACACCTAATTAAAAAAAAAAATTTCTTCCCTTCTCTTTCTTATCCTTCCATCTCCTTTCATTTTATTTCCTTGGTTAAAAAACTCAAGAACAAGGCGTTAGACTTAAGGCTACCTTCTAACCATCAAAAGGCTAAAAATCATTAAGAGGTAGTATAATAATGATCATTAAGAGGCTACCGAATAACCCTTAACGGCTGCTTAACAAGAAGGAAAGATATTTTTGTTGTGCAATTAAAAAATTAAAAGGTTTTGCACGTACACCAATACTAAAACAAAATTTTATAAAAGGTTTGAGTTTCAAAAGGTAGGAAGGGCACGTCAGTATCACGTGGTTGGACGCTCGTGACAGTCACAAGTTGGGTGACCGGCACCGGTAACAGATTGGCACAGAGAAATCAGGTTGACTCCCTTTTCGTCATCGTTTCTCCACATTATTATTCTTTATTTAATAATCATTATTTAAATAACTAAATGGGATTTTTTAATTTTCTTTTAAAAAAAATCTTGAACTACACAAAGCCTTGATGGAAGTTTTGGTTCAATTAAATGATTGATTTTTTCCAATTTAGTGGCTCAAAGTAAACCAGCTTGGGTTTGATGCATTATTTGACTTCTATGTCACAAAGTTTTGGAAATTTCATTTTTATGTTTTTTGGCAAATGTATAGAATATAAATATTAATTTAATATATACTTGAAAAGACAAAGCAAAGATCAACGCAATTATGTTAAATGTAGCTAAGGTACAAAGACAACCTCCTTGGCATTTGTCGAATCCAGTGTACTTGTTTGATTGTCGATTGTTTTTGTTTTTCATGATTATATTATGTCTTGTTAAACTTAATAATTAACTCTTCTATTTTATTTTAATGAAAAAGGAAAATGTTAATTTCTTTTTCTTATGAGTGAACGCAAAAAAAATATTTTCAAAATTATTAACACGTTAGATGCATGCGTCAACATACATTATTCACCTGCTACAACTGAGCTCACGAAACTTCTTGATTGAGTCAAACCACGGAACATCATCCACTTACGTTAGGCTAATTTGCAACTATGTTATTAGTTGTTTGGATATATTATTCTTCTAGATCGATCTTTATAAGCTTAGCATCTAAACTTATCACCCAAGAAAAAAAAAAGTGCTCTATTAAGAGCACCCACGACCAGGTGGCCCGAGGTCAGGGTGATGCGACAAAGGTGCAAACTTGTGGTGATGCACTTTTCTTGTTGTGGAGAAAGTTTGTCAAAGTAAAGTATGCATAAGCAAACGAGTCCACGGACTTGAGGTGGCCTCTCTCTCTCTCTCTCTCATATACACATACATATATGTAGACGTTCAAATGACAACTACCACTTTTAACTAGAAACCAATCAACTTTGAACTGCCACCCTTTCAATTCTTTAACTTGTGACTGTAAATTAAAGGGTTAGGAGAGGGGTGACAACCACGACTATTTTGCCATAACAAAGACCGTCAAACCCCTAAAATTATAGTGCCATAGGGCAAGTAAAAATGGGCCCCTAAAGTATAAGCATAGTAACTCATATATAATTTAAGTAATGGTATAGGAGGACTATATCTGTTGCTCTTTAATTCAATAAAAATTATAATATAATACCAAAGATTTACATGCATAATCTATGGGACAAAAGCAGGTATGTTTAGGTTGATCAATAGTCACTCTCATACTCTAAATTTGTCATCTATGATCCGCCTGCAAGAATATGTTACTTGCATATTCATTATCAAATCACTCTAGCTCTCTTTGGACTATTGTCACCCTATAGACTGAGACGGTGTTCTTAGAAGACAAAAACCGAGCCCGTCTATAACATCCATGTATATAAATGGCATATACATTCATCTAAACAGAAAATGGTATGATATGATCCAAATTCATAAGGAAACAAAACGGCTTGTGGTTGGACATTTCCCAAATATGAACCAAAATCATTCCCATTTCTAAACGACAAGAATGTTAAGTATCATTAAGAATTCTTATTCAACCCTTTGATTTGATAGCTTAACTATTGCAAATCATTAAATGACACCTATGCAAAACTTGGTTTGTAGCTTAAAAGTGTTTAATCAACCATCTCTTTGCCTAATAAATCCAAATTTAATTTTTTTGCCTACTTTATTGACAATTATATTTACTTGGCAAGTTGGTGATGGCGGCATCTTATTATTATTTATGAACTTATAATGCAACCTGTATTTGTCATATGAAAGATAGCAGTACTAGTGACTTATGTAACCCAATAGCTTCTTTTTTTAACGAACGAATAAAGGGTCCAGCTACCCAGGGCAATCCAATAATAAAAAGTTACCTCATAAGCTCACAATCGTACATAGAGTTGGGTAGCCCAAACTCACGATCTCCTAAACAGGAAACCTGAAATCCGAAGGTCCGCTATGTTAAAACCCGGTTGAGATCGGATTCGAACTTAAAACCTTGTGTTCGCCAACCCAAAATCGTTACTTCCCTTCTAACACAATAGCAGTAAGGCGACTCGAAAATATATTTTTCCTATAAAATACTATTGACACTTTTCATAAATTAATGATTAAATTATATTGCACGAGCAGCGTGGTCCTAATTATAATTATTGAACCATGATTAAAACTACTAAGGGTCATTATTTTGTATTTACTGACTAAAAAATAATGCACCTAATTATGATGTGAATATATAATTGAAAACACAAAATTAAATTGCGTTACAACTAGCAAAATAATTAATCTATATGTAGGTTTTAAAATTTTTGAGGTTGCCAGTTTGGTCATGAAGTTAACTAGTTTTATGCATGAAATTATATTGGTGATAGAATCATAAGTTATAAGTTAAAGGGTCTGACATGGTTGGTGGCGTTTGGTCTTAGTTAAACAAACAAATATATATATTAAACAACAAATAGAAAGTTAAAAGTAAAAAAAATAAACGGAAAAGGACGAGAGGCCATGCATAGGAGAACGACGGCCATTTATAAAAGGCGCCAAAATCTATGTTGCCTCCCACAAGTCACCACGTTGTTTCTGGCTGTAAATACTCCCACGTTAACCGGGTAAAAAATATAAACTTAATAGCTCCAAGGTTAGGTTCATTAAATATGTGAGAACCAGATATTTTAGAACGTGACATGTGACATATTCAAAAGAGGCAGAAGATAAAAAGTATCACAATCTTTTGATTAGAAAAGAGGTTCATATAATGTCTAGTCGGGTTGGTTCAGAGTAGGTTATATCGAAATTGATTCATGTTAGATTAGTTTAAGTGAAAACGGATTTTTTTTAAATGCATCAATTTAGCTGGGTTAAAACGGATTGTTTTAAAAAGAAATATCAGACAAGGGTTGCTTCTAATAAACACAAATTTTGTTTAATAAAAACGGGTGTTTATTAAAAGATAACATTTTCGTCAGGTCAAAATGACGTCTATCTAATTGCACCGTATAGTGATGGTCGGAGTTGACGGGGTAGATAGACGGTGGTGGTGGGAACGGGGATGTTGAAGATGGTTGTTGATTGTTGACATGTAACACTATTATAAGAGAATTCAATTTAATTCACTTGATGATTTTCATTTGAGTGTTGACAAAGGCGTTGGGTTGTGGTGATATCAGAGATGGCGATGGTGGAAAACAACCACGAGGCAATGAATAAACTTCTATAGTATGGACTATGGAGTTGAATACATGGTGAAAAAGCTAGATAATCATCTTCATGTGGAGAAGAACAATTAGTACGAAATTCTTAAACCAAAATCAAGTTTATGAGTTGATTAAGATTTTTTTGAAGTAATGTGGTTAAATTATGGAAATTTTACTTTAAGGTTTGTACATAAGTTACATAAGTTATTAACTTGGTTAGAATCCTCAAAACTCCACTAATGTTAAACATGCTATGTGTGAATTCGTGGAAGTTTTGGGTAATCTAGTGGGTTATGTTATAAACTTACAAGAACGGGTACATTAGTGTCTTCGGATAAATAAAGAAATCATTAGATGTATGGATTAGTTCGAATGTTTGTATGTGTTATATCACGGTGATCTCCGAGAATTGTTAAAAAATTTTGGGTCGAAAGCGAATTATATTTTGGGCCTTAAGTAAAATGGGTATGTTGGTTTAAATTATTTAATTTTTAAATAGGCTTACTTGTTTATGATTTTTTGTAAAAAACTTTTTATTAAATAATACGTTTAAAATATCTTATGTAAGGCCCTACCATGCCTATTATCCAGTGCTAGAAGCTTCGCCAGAAACAAGCAAGACGAGGTCACTCTGCTTCTTAGACAAAGCTCGTTCTGTACTTTACTTACAAGCTCGTGTAGCACTCGCCCCTCTCTCTTCTCTTGGGGGGGGGGGGGGGGGTCACTTGCACACTTGCCTCTATCTCTTTTGATTGGATGCTATACATTTTTGTCACTAAATCAAGCTGGTGGTTGTATAATTAAGTTTAAACATTAAATATGCATATTGTCTTCAAAAAAGATATATATATATATATATACACTTAAAAAAAAAGAATAGGCCTAGAGGGGTGTTGGGACGGGGTCCATTGACCAGCCGACCCTCCCTTAGAGCCGTCCCTATGTTCTATAGATCAATTTTATGGTTTTCATCATGCGTTTAGGCGAATATCGAAAAAATGAGCCTATAGGTGATCTTTGGGGTTTTAATCAACCAATCAAGGATGGAAATTGGAAAGGACATCTCATTAATCACGTTTGATTCAAGTTATGGTTACTGAGGGCTTAAATACTAGGTGTAGATGAAATACCCCTTTAGACCATGTGTAGTCATAAAGCTCCACTACCAGGGGTTATGCGCCACGTGGCGTCCAGTCAGAGCTATGGTTTTTTACAAAAACAGGCTGTAGTCATAAAGCTCCACTACCAGGGGTTATGCGCCACGTGGCGCCCAGTCACTATTAATTTTTTTTATTTTTTATTAAAATAATCAAATAATAATAATATTTATTTGATATGCTTCTATACACCTGTTTGTTTGATATGCTCAAAAGACAATCTTATCTTCATTTTCTTTACCTATTCGGCTATTCACTTGATTAACTTTACCAACTCATCTTCAAAACAAACTAACTCTTTACCAACTCATCTTCAAAACAAACTAACTCTTGACTAAAACTAACTAACATCTTCAAAACAAGATCCTCCGTCAACGGGTCACACTCTTCCACTATTTAAACCCACACACTTTCACCCCCAAATTCAAACCCAAACCCACTCTCACTCTCACACACAAAACCCTAATTCCTCTGTTCTTCAAATTCATCACAATCCATTCAAAAACCACTTCTAATTCACTCAATTACACTCAATGTTTTCTTCCAATTGCTCAATTTCACCCCCAATTTGGTCCAATTAAGTCGTCCCCGTCTGTAATTGAAGCTCCGGCGAGTTTTCCGGTGACCGAGTAAATCAACCATCGCCGGAAAAGTCGCCATCAATGGCTACACCACCACCTCCTCCTCCATAACTAACTAACGCCTCTTTTTTTGATATTTGCGCCATTCCTGCGCGTTTTGTATACAACGCACCAAAAAAAAATTTAACATAACGCAGGGGGGCGGTGTACCCCCCGCGTTTTCACCCACAACGCAAGCCACAACGTGGCCATTACACATGGTCTTAAGGTCATTTACTTGACTTAAGTTCCTAAATGGTCTTTCATTAACTAATAGGATTATGTTGAACTTTAATAGTGAAGCTCACTTAACTATACTAGTGTAACATGCTAGGAGTGTATTTTGAGGTGTTTGGATTTGACTTTTTGTATGATGGGATTCATATGAGTCAAGGATAAGGATTAAAGTCTAAAATACAACCATAGGTGTTTACATATCAAATATAAGTCCTAATAACCTTTATATACGTATTAGAATTTAGAAGTTGTTCATGGATTAGGTTAGTGTAAATGATTAACGAGACCAGATCTTGAACACCTAGGTTTAGGATGGTGGTCAATTGGTAAAGACAAAGCCTTTAAACACCTATGTTTTGAAATGAGAGGTATTAAGTTCAAGTCTCATAGATAACAACTATTAAAAAAGAAGTTCACTATTCAAAAATAAATAAACAAAAAAACAAGACCAGAATTTACGTAATTGATATGAGTGTGGTGTAATTTTAAATAGTCAGGTATATGTTATGTTATGCTATATTAACTACATATATGTAGATAAATATTTCAAAACAAAATAATAGTAATAAATAAAATAGTTTGCTAGCACTCTGTGTACATGAGTATATGCAATCTACATATGAAAGAAATATAAAATTTTTAAAGTATTATACATTATAAAATAAAATAATAAATGGTTTAATTTAATTCATATTATACACTTGATCGTAAAGACATTTTTTGTCCATCAAATCACCAACAAACGTAACCTTTTTTATCTTCTTTTGTATATGCTTGAAAATGATTAGTATAAGTTGCCTGACAAAGGAAATCAAATTAAACTTCAAAATCACTAATAACTTCAAATCATTTGACAATGACAAACTCAATGATATTGTTTTGCAACCATAAAAAAATGAGAGAATTAAATTCACAATACAATTAAACTAGAAATACATAATAGAAACTCCATATTTCTTTTCATCTATTTTTCTTTATTTACTAGACAAATATGTAATACTTACAAAATTTTCTCAAAACAGTATATATTATATCATAGTAAAGTCCTTTTTTTGATATACATAAATATGTAAAGTTATAAATTCCAACTTACTAAAACGTTTAGCTATGTTTAGCAAAAAAAGAAAAAAAACATATATAACTCGTTTAAAAAGATAAAATAAAAGGATATCTAAATAAGGCATCCATGTTCACTCGTATTTTGTCTCTAATAAAACTTCAACACATAAAATGCCTACACAGTGTACTAGGAAGTATAACTTTATTTATTCATTCAAAATCACAAGCTAATTACCATGGTAATCTCTTATAAATCTAACTTTCAAAGTTGATCTCAACTTTTAAAAAACCACACGTATAATCTTAATCGTTTTTACTTGTTCATCAATCATCATACCTTTATTCTTATTCACAAACTAACAACTAGACCGTTTATTGTTCTCCAAAGCCAACAACAACATTATCATCACCACCTCCAACGTTATACCATGCCATGAAAAACAAGAGTGCGGGGCCCAAATTCCCGTTAACCGATGAAGGCACAAAAGATGGGATCCACCCCCGCTAACAACCAGTCACTTTTTTTTAATAAAAAAATCTTTTTAAATATAGTTAACCCAAAACACTTAAATTAATGGGTGGCTAGTTAATATCTCACTGTATACGTGACACGATAACTAGCTCTTGCAATTTATCTCAAAACACATAGCCTATGTCACATATAAACCCAAACTCTATGCATGGTTCATTTTTTTATAAACCCAGACTCTATGCACGGTTGATGTTTTTTAACGACCAACAGAGCCCAACTACCCAAGCATATCCATTGGCAAAAGGCCACCCACACCTATGATCGTAAACATCACTGGTGACTCAGTCTGTCACCAATTTCACTAAAACCCCCTCATCCAAAAAACCATTATGATTAAAAACCCTCATCCAAAAAACCATTATGATAAAAACCCCTAACGTACCCAAAAAAACATTTTATCAGAAACATGACTCTACCCAGTAACTTCTCTAAAAACAATCACTTACCGAAGTACACTATAAAATCATCGATCCTATGGTCGTATGCATGGTTCATAGTATAGTAAATAAAAAGAAGCTTACGACCTATTTCAAAATGTATTAAAATAGTAATAATAATTAGTCACGCAAAAAAAAAGAATAAATAAAAAAATTTCTTTGGTAAGATATTTAGAAAGTGAAAGGTAGAGTTGGCGTTTTGGAGAGAAGAGGATGGAGAGAAGAGGGAGAGAGAAGGACGCCGAATCGGATTTTTCAATGTAAGGTCCCGTTACCAGTAGCCCTACTTTCGTGTTGGATTTACTCATAAACGCAGTTCTAAATATCAGAGTTAATTAAAACATTCGTGGAACATTAAAAACATTCAAACCATTACATTCCATAACCATAATTCTTGTCTTATCGAGCATTCATAGTCATTTAAAAACAAAACATAGTCTTTTAAAATAAAACATCATAGCAAAATCTTCAGATGCCAGCTTCGTCCAACTCTGCCATGTGTCCTCCTCAAGCTACCTGCCTCACTCTACTCACCTGCGTGCATACTAAAAGTCAGCTACGCTGAGTGAGTTCTAGTTAATCACATAATCATACAATACCTTCTTACATTTCATACTTAACCTCTTAACTTTCTTTCATACACACATAAGTGCATATACTTTCATTCTTATCTTCATACTTGCTTTACATACATAATCATACGTTTTAAAGAGCCTTTCGCCCTATAACCTCACAGATATTATAAGGTTCTGGTCCCTAACATCACAGATATTATAAGGGTCTGGTCCCTAACATCACAGATATTATTAGGGTCTGGTCCCTAACATCACAGATATTATTAGGGTCTGGTCCCTAACATCACAGATATTATTAGGGTCTGGTCCCTAACATCACAGATATTATTAGGGTCTGGTCCCTCTTCGTTACCATTAAACCATGCCTTTCCTTCGTTTTTTAACTTTATCGCATTCATACATATAAGCAAATACATTATACTTACCTTATACGTAACACTACAACCTGACAGTACGTGCAATATCCGAAGATCGTTCACGTACTAACAAGCAATCATTCATACATTTTACATCATTTATATAAGGCATACACTTATCACTTAGGATAAGTGTATTAACAAACATATCGAGTATGCACACAGCCTCGAAAACATAACACAGAAGTGGGGCTAGAAACTCACCTGAATCTTGTTACGCTCTCTGTTAATCGTTATTCCCTTCTTGAGCTGTGCACGGCTAATTGTATAATATTTACATGTATCAATTAACTACTACTACTCATGTTGTATTTCTATCTTTATATAACCCACAACGAACGGGGGTCCAGGGGCAGTGCCCCTGGCAGCGGGGTCTAGGGGCGGCAGCCCCTAGCAGGGTCCAAGGGGCAGAGCCCCTGGCTGGGGTCGAGCTGCCAGGTCAGCTTGGAAAAATTTTATTTATATTAACTGTCTTGACACATTTTCCATTAGGTTTTTAATTTATTTTCCAAGCGAACTTAACTTTAGGCGAAGTTAACTTGGCGAAGTTAAACCTTAAGCGAACTTAGCTTTGGGCGAAGTTATATAGCAGCGTACTTATATAACCAGAGAACTTATGTATCCAGTGAAGTTAACTAGGAAGCGAACATATAGGGCGAACTTAGCTGATGGCGAACTTTAAGCCAGGCGAAGCCTAGGCTTGGCGAACTTGGCCTTAGGCGAAGTTAACCTTGACAGCGAACTTGGCCTTAGGCGAAGTTATCCAGCTGCGGCCTACTGTTCGTCCCCAAACCCCATAATCATCATCGTTTCATCACGAAAGCCTTGAATGTGAGTTTAACCAAACCCGTAAACATTCTTATGTTCATTTTCGGATAAAACTTAACACGTAACAGCATAAAGCATGAATCTTTAAGGCTTGAACGTTTACTACTAGATCTAGGGTTCATTTTACACGAGCCGCACATGTTTGCAGGTCTAACGAGTTCGTTTTAGCATCAAGTTTGCAACTTTACGTTTCATTTGTATCCGATCTATACCCGTTCTAAGTTTCAAGGTTAAACGTTACTAAAATTGTAAACTTTAAAGCAAAACGGCTTACCTTTCGGTCTCCGTTAGCTTGCTTATGGACTCTAGATCTTCGTGTATGGCTCGTATAGCAAAGATCCACCACAAACGGATGTTCGCTCGATCTCGTTTTCCCTCTTCCCTCTCGGCCGCAAGGTTTATGGTGGTGTAGGGTGTGTGTGTGTTTTGAGTGTGTAGAGAATAAGATGGAAATGAATGAGGGTTTAGGGTTTTAGGTTAGTTTAGGGGATATTTATATCCCTTAAAGCCCATGGACCTAAAGCCCATTCCCATTTAACCCACCTTAATTAATCTAAGTCCATAATCCGTTCTTTACTCGATATTACTTAATTAATAACGCGAAATCACTAAACGTAACTCTCTTTATTTATCATTATAATATTCAGGATGTTACATTCAACAAGAATTGATGATAACCACGGTACCTGAAGAAACACTAACCGGAACCCGGACAGATTACTGATAACCTGGGGGTTAGATAGATGTTTCCCACGAGGGGTTAGACCCTTGGAAGATGGTTCTTCTGATAACCTGCAAAACAGACACCGTGAGCTCGTCACTGAGAAGGGGGGGGGTTCCTCCTTGTGACCACCCTCCGGCGTGAGAATCAGACTAGATTGCTCTTTAAATATAAAAGTATATTAAGAGATTGCTAGAGCAGATATCAGGTATAATATGATGATAATGTGATAAGATATGATAAGATGAGATGGTCATACCATTTGTGGTATTTATAGCCGAAGGTAGGTTTCTAAGGAGGTATGGCCGACTGCAACAGTGTTCCTGTTCACCAACAGTAGCCTACGCACGTGCCCTGCTGGTAGTTGGTGGGTAGGTAGCGGCTGATAGCGACCAGGCCTGCTGTATACTATTCCTTTTCCACCAACTGCCGGCTACGCACGTGGTATGACAGGAGTTGGTGAGTAGGCAGCGGCTAATAGTGACACACAGTGTAGGAGCATGCTGCTCGCCATACTGTTGTCCATAAGCTGTCGTATCTTTAGTCGGATCTTTTTCCCATACCTCGTCAGGTACAGTACAGAAGATCTTCCCGTATCGTACGGACTGGCTTATTTGGGCGGGAGTATTCCCCCTCCCGCCCTTGTGCGGGATTGTTCCCGGCTTCGCTCATTCCTTCAGGTGACACTGAACGATTGAGAGCTAAGTGCCTTGTGCGTGTAGCCTTGCTGCGCGGGTGGCCTTCCCTAATGGCTTGTATCCGAGGCTGCGGGGACAGGCGGAGTCCTTCACCATTGGGAGGCATTTCCTGCGGGACCAGCTTGCGTACTACGCGTAAGGACGTCACGTCTCTGAGCATGGTTGGTCCTGCGGATCCAGTTGGTTTCTGCGCAGACGTCCCTGTTTAAGGTGAGTCTTGCGGGTCCAACTGGGCTCTGCTGGGACCTACCTCTTCAAGTCCCCCCAGTCCAATGTTCTTCTCATGCGTGTTTAATAAAGTGAGGTGAACTTTTGGACTTAAGCAAAGGGTTTTGAAAAGGGTTTTTTAAGGTTTTCCATGGGGATTCTTCCCGCGGAAGTCCTTGTCACTTGCAGAAATTCCCGAGTTTCCTGCTTGGTCTTTGGGTATGATGCGGGTAGGTCTGTAACCTCCTCGCAAGTCAGGAGCGTTGAGTCCCACTTGTGTGGACTCTCCATGAGGTTTTGGTAGTTTTGAACATAGTGATCAATTATGTTAAAACCACCAATTCCATCCTGGAGCTTCAAACAACGTAGTTCTCGACGTTCCCGCTATGCGGGGATGTTATTTCTGTTTCCGCAAGCATTGCCCAGAAGATCCTTCTTGGTTTCAATTCCCAGCGGAGCGCTAGATATGTGAAGGGTTTTGCCTTAACACTGTACCAGCGCTCGTCTTACGGTTACTTTACTTCCAAGGTATTCCTTGCGTCAATTCCCTGCGGGTGCTAGGTATGTGAAGGGTTTTGTCTTTACACTGTACCCGCACCCGTCTTATAGTTACTTGGTTGCCGAGGAATATTTGGCTTCAATTCCCTGCGGGTGCTAGGTATGTGAAGGGTTTTGCCTTTACACTGTACCCGCATCCGTCTTACGGTTACTTGTTCGCCAAAATTTACTTGGCTTCAATTCCCTGCGGGTGCTAGGTATGTGAAGGGTTTTGCCTTTACACTGTACCCGCATCCGTCTTACGGTTACTTGTTCGCCAAAATTTACTTGGCTTCAATTCCCTGCGGGTGCTAGGTATGTGAAGGGTTTTGCCTTTACACTGTACCCGCATCCGTCTTACGGTTACTTGTTTGCCAAGGTAAGGGGTATTTTCCCGCTTACTTTTTAATATTTTCAAATTTTGAATTTTGTAATTCGAAAGGTTGGTGGAAAGATAGGAACAGTCCAAACCTCTGAAACGTCGTGCGACGGTCTCTTCTGACTGTGTCAGGACGTGCAGGAAGTTATGGTGACGTGACATTATATGGTCATTCCAGACGCTTTTTCAGGCGCGTGGGCGCGATTTTTCGGGCGCGTGGCCGCGAAATTGCTGGCACACGTCCTGTCAACAGCTGTTGCCAGCCTGCTCTTTGCCACGTGTCATAGTTTCATTGCACCTTCGATTTCTCTTTCCTTCGCATTAAATTCACCGCATTAATTGCGATCACTATATAAAGGGGGAAGAGGGTCATTTGTAATTCACATCTTCACTTCTCTTTCATCTTTTAGGGCGATTTCCGGCAAATACTCCCCTTTTCAGGCAAGCATTTTCCCGAAATCGTTTTCTTCTTCCTCTGCAATATGTCTTCCCATGATGCTGAAGCTGTAGCCGACGATAGGAGTACTGCTGGCGAGTGCCAGTGTGCTCTACCTGTCGATCAGTACCAGTACGTCGTCAGGAAATTCATGCTTGAGTCTCTTGAGCCTGAGTTTCCTGAACCCCACCAGACTGTGTACGATGCCCCCAGTGGCAAGATCGGGGTATATGCTGCATTCTTTGTTTATGGGAACCTTAGGTTCCCATTGACAAAGTTTATGTATCGTGTCTTGGAGAGGCACGGTGTGCACCTGACCGAGGTGCATCCGATGGCGATTGCCAAGATCCGGCACTTCGAGTGGGTGTGCCGGATTCTGGGTATTGAGCCCTATGTGGACCGCCTGATGACCTTCTATACTTGGAGGTGCATCCAGGGGTGGTACACCCTGACAACCCGGATCAAGGGTTTGAAGATTTGCGCGACCGAGCGCAGTCTCCGATCGTGGAAGCGGGAGTTCTTCTACATTTCTGCCCGCGCCGTCCCCATTGCCATGAAGTTCAAAAATGGCCAAGCAATTCCGAGCCACCACGCCACCAACTACCAGGAGGCGGAATGGTTTGCGAAGATATCCCGGGTCCAATCTCCGGTTTACCGGTTTGCGGAGTCCGGGATGGTGATGCTGGGGATGAGCCGGGTATGGAAGGAGGCGTCTCAGGTTCCCATCCTTCTCGAATGCGGTTTGAACTCTACTCCTTATGGTATGTCTTGTCTTTCTTGCTGATATGAGTTTGTCTTCTAACTGTTTCTTTTCTTTCAGAGGGGAACAATTTGGAGTCGCTCCTGTACCCGCGGGAAGCTGACGGTCCCGTGCGGGTGGGTACTCGTGCTCTTGACGAGAACGAGTTGCCCATCCTGGAGCAAACAGCGGATCGGTTTGTGGAGGTCTATCCACTGGGCCACGAGATCCTGAGCCACCGGCGGCCAGGTAAGGCGTTATTCTCTCCTCCACCCCTCAGTGCTGTACCCGCTGCTGGAATTCCTGACATCCTGTCTTCTTCTGAGGAATCCGCAGATGGTCCTCCGTTAGTGCGGAAGAAGAGGGCTGCCGGCGGGAAAGGGAAGGAGAATGCGGCCTCCACAGCCGATCCAGTGCTCCTATCTGACACTGAGTCAGATAGTGAAGAGGTGGCGGGGAACCCCGGTGGTGAGAAGACCACTGTTCCGGAGGCTACGACTGTTACCTCCGGAGAACCAATGGCGACGACGGTGACCGGCATCAAGAGACCGGCTCCATCGGGTTCATCCCCGCCCGTCCGTACGTTCAAGTTCAAGAAAACCCGTAAGTACAACTCTTGGCTTTTATCTTCGTAGTTTAATCTTCCAAGTCTTTTAACACTTTTTTTCTTTACGCAGGTGTGGATGTTGGCGCATTCCAGGGTGGAGCGCAGAGGAGTACCTCTCCGCCGATGACGGTAGGCTCGGTCAGCCTATCTGAGGCGACGACCCAGGCGCCTGCGCCTGTTTCCGCTGGATCAGTTGCTCAGTCCCTTGAGCCGACTGTTCCAGCCGAGATGACGTCACCGCCGGTGGTAAGTGCGATTTTTACAGCATCTTTCACCGAGCCGGCGGTTACGATTGCTGCGGATTCTGCGGCAGCGACTGCGGCGGCTGCCACCATGCCCCCGCCACCGGCACCGACGGCCGGCCCATCAGGTACGCATGGGAGTACTCGCCAATCTTTGCCACCTTCCCATCTGCCTGACCTTTTGGATGGGTTTCCTTTGGGTTCAGGTGATGGGTTCGGCGGCTATCGGCCTGTTATAGACCCTACAGGTGCGTAGGGTTCCTTTGGCCCTTTTTCACTTTTATTTTTATCATCTTTTCCTAACTGTTTTTTTGTTTTTTGCAGTGTCGGATTCCAATGAAGTGTATGTTCCGCGATGGAACATACGCCGAGGAACAACCCTTCGTACCCCTGTGGAGTGCGTGGAATGGGCTCGCCACGCTGCTCCCCATGGTGCGTTGGGGGAAGCCATGGCTAGCTACCAGGAGGGTAGGCTAACCAATGAGCTTCGGGTTCTCCAGGCCCGGATGCAGCCGCGCGTCGAGCTGCTTTGTCGTGAAAACGACAAGTTAAAAGCAGCTCGCGCCAAGGATGTATCTCAAGCGCGGGCTCTTCGGGAGGAGAACCAAAAGTTGGCCGCAGCTGCTGCGGAGAAGGAGAAGGCCTTCAAGGCCCTCGAGGTTGAGGTTCAAGCGCGACTCGAGGCCCGCTCCAAGGTTGCCCAAGCTGTTAACGAACAGCTTCGGCTGGCTAAGGAGACTGCGAGGAACGCAACCGAGAGGGCCACCAAGGCTGAAGCCGTTGCTGAGCCTTTACGCGTGGAGAACGAGGAGCTCAAGGCCAAATTGGAGGCTCTCCAACGTGCTCATGATGCCTTGGCGATGGAGGATGCCAAGAAGCTTCAAGAGATCCTGGACCAGAGGGGCGTGCTTGATCACACCGAGCGGAAGCTTAAGGGCGTTGAAGAGGCTGCTGCAAAGGAAGTGCTACTTGACAACCTTAACAAAAGCGAAGCCGAACGCGCCTGCACCCAAGCTCAAGCCGCCCTCCAAGAAGCTCTGGTTGCCAAGGAATGGCTTCTTCGAGAAGCGTTGCCGCAGGTATGCTTGGCTTTACGTCTTCACGCTTTCCTTTGTACATAGGTGTTTTGACACTTGTATTTTCTTTGTAGGTTGTGCATCGGGTCTTCTCAGAGACTACTTACGATGATGCCATGAGCGCAGCCCTCAACGCTTCTCATGAGGATGGGGAGAAGGCCGGCTTCCTGCTTGGTCTAGGGTTCGTTGAGAAAGGCGTCCCGCCTTCCAACTTCCCTTTGTTCGATGCGGACACCGAAGCTGCATATGACCAAGCGGTGAACCAATACGCCGCCTTCCCGCATCCGGTGGTGGAGAAGGTAAACGAAGTTGCTGCTGCTGATGATGGGCTAGCTATCCTCAAAGCTTTCCTTGAACTGCCACGCTCTACTGATGGGGCTGGTCCAAGTGGAAGTGGCCCTGAAGCCTGATCCTGAAGATCCCTTCCCACTGCTAGGATAGTTTTAGCTTGTATAGATTTATTTTCTTGAAGGCGGGTAGTTACCCGGCCATTCTTGTAATAATTCTTTTGTGAAATATAAATCTTTTTGCGTATAAGATTGTTATTTCCTTCTTTGGGTTTCTTGCTTTATAAACTTATGACTTGCATACTTAGTTTAAATTAGCAATTTTCCAAGTGTTTAGAATAAGTAACCTGTTGAACGTGGTTGATATGGGTTGAAGTTTTGCTTCCTCCTTCGTGATTGTGCGGGTAGAACCGTCACTTGCACTTAGTAGGATGGCTAAACTTTAACCTTCATCTGACCTGCGTGTAGGTTTTCCTCATCTTTTGAGGATAAGTTAACCTTTGAACGTGGTTGATAATAGGTGTGAAGTTTTGCTTCCTCTTTCGTGATTGTGCGGGTAGAACCGTCACTTGCACTTAGTAGGATGGCGAAACTTTACCCTTATCTGACCTGCGTGTAGGTCTTCCTCATCCTTTGAGGATAAGTTAACCTTTGAACGTGGTTGATAATAGGTGAAGTTTTGCTTCCTCTTTCGTGATTGTGCGGGTAGAACCGTCACTTGCGCTTAGTAGGATGGCGAAACTTTACCCTTATCTGACCTGCGTGTAGGTTTTCCTCATCCTTTTAAGAATTTTGTTTTGAACCGTTCGACGCGCGGTTGTCAATAGGTTAGTGTTCAGTTTCCTTTCATGATTCATGCAGATAGACCGGCACTTTCATTTAATGGGATAATTGAACTCTTCCCCTTTAACTGACCTGCGTGAAGGTTTTTTCCTGTTATTGGGTTTGAGCGGGTAGGACCGCCTTCCCACGCAACGACTTCACGTAATGTGAATGCCGTCACCAGTGTTGCATAGTTTAACCGTTCGACGCGCGGTTGTTGATAGGTTATTGTTCAGTTTCCTCATTATGATTCGTGCGGATAGACCGGCACTCTCATTTTTGGGTGCTGAACCTTTCCCCTTCAACTGACCTGCGTGAAGGTTTTTTCCTGTTATTGGGTTTGTGCGGGTAGGACCGCCTTCCCACGCAACGACTTCACGTAATGTGTATCGTCATATTAGTGTTCAGAAAAGTAAAATCATCAGCTTCGATGTTCTAAAGAGAATCATTTCCATTAGAAGTGGCTCTTGGCCTTTTCTTTACAAATTGGAATTGATTTACATGCAAACTGTGTAAATAAGCTCCCCTCCATATTGTTGGGATGGGAGTGCCATCGAGCCGATACGCACCTGGTTCGGGATCTCGTTCTTTACGCAGCATGTAGTCTCGACATTGAAGCTGGAATTTTTATTCGTGTTTTCCCCAGCTGGGGTTCTACACGCACCCGCCTGCTCAGCCTTTATTGCGCCACGAGGTGCGCGAGCGTCCCATCTCTGACAAATGCTTCAACCATGTCTTTTACGTCCATGCATTCTTCAGTGTTGTGGCCTTTTGTCTTGTGAAAGTCACAGTATTTGCTCCGATCAGCATCGTGACGATGTCGGATTATTGGAGGCTTTGGCCACGGGAGCTCTTCAGTGGCGAATATCTCAGTGACGCTTTTGGTGAGTGGCGTCCATCTGGAGTTCCGGTGCGGCTGTACATTATCCCTTCCGCCCAATCGATGTTGCAAGCCGGATGAGGTGTCAAAGTTTACCCTTGACTGCCAAATGCCTAGCTTCCGCTTTTTATTTAGTCGGGCGGTGAGGACATTGTCTTCTCTCGTCTTCTGAGTGTAGAGGTTTGTGCTCTGTGGGAGATCTCTACCCAGTTGCTTCTCCGTTTCCGCATAGCGTTTTGCTGCTGTCATGATGGCATCCCATGTGGATGGCATGCCATCTTTACCCGTTAGGGTGCGGATGAGCTCTGGGTCATGCGCGCCCTGGATGAAGGCAGCGCGAACAAGATCTTCACTGATATTGCCCAAGCTTAGCTTCTTTGAGTTGAAGCGACTGATGAAGTTTGGCAGAGATTCATCTTCCTCTCGTATGCATTTGAGGATTGTCCATTGCTCCTCGGTATACTTCCGTTGCTGGCTGAAGTGTTGGCTAAACTTCTGCTGGAAGTCTGCCCAGTCGTAGATGTGGTTGACCGGTAGACGATCGAACCAAGCTCTAGCAGCCCCAACAAGCGTCATTTGGAACATGTAGCACCACGTGGGTTCCGTCCAATTGCTGAAGGTTGCCCCCGCTATGAACCTGTTCAAATGATCGTCTGGATCAGATATACCGTCATATGTGCCTATGTTAGGCATTTGTTTGGCACTTTTTGGGGCGATTGCTTCCGCAATGTCCCTTGCAAACTTGGACGTTCCTGCATTTGCAACGTTTGGTCTGAACGTTTTGGAGAAGTCTCGTGGACTTCCATCTGTGCTTTTTGGTTTGAAGGCTTGTCCAAAATGCCTTTTCGGTTGGGATTCCATTTCCTTACGCTTCCCTTTTGCCCTATGGCGAGGGTTCGCGTCGGAGTCGGATTCCTCCGAGTCATCCTCCCAGTATTCGAATTCGTCGGCCTGTTGTACGGAACGCAAGCGTTCGTTCAACTCGGCCTGGAATTCCTTTTGTCGTGCTTCCGCCCATGCCTTGACTTCATCGAGAGTTTGGCGGGGGGAGTCTTCGTTTCTCAACCTGGGTATCAGTGGATCCCGGTAGGCGATCATTTACTGCACTTGCCCCAGCATGAGTAACTGGGGTAGTGTTCGTAAAATTTACTTCACTTGCCCCGGCTTGGGTAACCGGGGTAGTGTTTGTAAAAACTGTGTTACCGGTATTCCCCCCAGTAGCTGGGGTTGTGGTTACCGGAATTTCTCTAACCATCTTTGTAGAAGTTTGAAAAAACTGGAGAAAAATGTAGTTCTAGCTTTATGCATGGATGGCGCCAATGAAGAAACACTAACCGGACCCCGGACAGATTACTGATAACCTGGGGGTTAGATAGATGTTTCCCACGAGGGGTTAGACCCTTGGAAGATGGTTCTTCTGATAACCTGCAAAACAGACACCGTGAGCTCGTCACTGAGAAGGGGGGGTTCCTCCTTGTGACCACCCTCCGGCGTGAGAATCAGACTAGATTGCTCTTTAAATATAAAAGTATATTAAGAGATTGCTAGAGCAGATATCAGGTATAATATGATGATAATGTGATAAGATATGATAAGATGAGATGGTCATACCATTTGTGGTATTTATAGCCGAAGGTAGGTTTCCAAGGAGGTATGGCCGGCTGCAACAGTGTTCCTGTTCACCAACAGTAGCCTACGCACGTGCCCTGCTGGTAGTTGGTGGGTAGGTAGCGGCTGATAGCGACCAGGCCTGCTGGATACTATTCCTTTTCCACCAACTGCCGGCTACGCACGTGGTATGACAGGAGTTGGTGAGTAGGCAGCGGCTAATAGTGACACACAGTGTAGGAGCATGCTGCTCGCCATACTGTTGTCCATAAGCTGTCGTATCTTTAGTCGGATCTTTCTCCCATACCTCGTCAGGTACAGTACAGAAGATCTTCCCGTATCGTACGGACTGGCTTATTTGGGCGGGAGTATTCCCCCTCCCGCCCTTGTGCGGGATTGTTCCCGGCTTCGTTCATTCCTTCAGGTGACACTGAACGATTGAGAGCTAAGTGCCTTGTGCGTGTAGCCTTGCTGCGCGGGTGGCCTTCCCTAATGGCTTGTATCCGAGGCTGCGGGGACAGGCGGCGAGTCCTTCACCATTGGGAGGCATTTCCTGCGGGACCAGCTTGCGTACTGCGCGTAAGGACGTCACGTCTCTGAGCATGGTTGGTCCTGCGGATCCAGTTGGTTTTCTGCGCAGACGTCCCTGTTTAAGGTGAGTCTTGCGGGTCCAACTGGGCTCTGCTGGGACCTACCTCTTCAGTACCTACCAACATGGATGGAAGGAGCACAAAGGAAGATATACAAAGAAATTGGAGGCTTGCAAACATCAAGTCTGGAAAAGGAAGATTGCTACAACCAATATTTTTGTCTCCAATCTACCAAAAGGAATTGATGAGTCTGCACTTAAGAGGAAGTTTTGGAGGATTTGGTGAGTCTGGGGTGTCGGTTTACGTCGCGAGGAGGAAAAGGATTTACTTGGTAACTACTTCGGCTTCTTGCGGTTCATTAACGTGATAGATAAAGATGCTCTCGTGAGTTCGATGAAGAATGTGTCGATTGGAGGTGCAAGAGTGGGGGTGACCTTGCCAAGTACGATAAATGGCAAGCTAATCAGTCCAATGACTCAAAGACGATTCATAACAGGAAAGCGGAAACAAAGACGACCGCCTTTCCGGCTTCAAATTGGCCTCCTGTGCATTCAAACGGAACGACCTCGAGATCTTACAAAGATGCTTTCTTGAATTCTAAGCCCTCCAATAACCAAACTAAATCCATTCTCCTTGCATCTAAGGATTCTAAGGTTACCGGGTTGTGGAAACAAAAGGCTTTGATAGGAGAGGTGAAGAATTTGGAATATTTGAATGGGTTTGCAACAATCTCTTAAGGATATGGGGTGAGTTGGCATTGTCTCAGTTATCTGGGGGGTTTGAATTTCATCATCTCGTTCGACAGCCCCGACCTATCACTTGATTTTTTAGAAAAATATCGTGATCGGTGGAGTCAATTTCTAGTTTCTTTAATTCCTTGGGATGACCAGTATACACCAACTTGAGCGAATTGCATGGTTAGTCCATAAGAGGGTTGACGTGCCATTTATGGGAATCAGATACTATCGACCTGATCGGTAATAGCTTTGGCAGAGTCATTCACTCTTCAAATGTCAACCTTGAGGATGGAAATCTGTCTCATGCTAGTGTGGGCATAATTACGAAGAATTCTTTCAGACTCAACCAAGAAGTGAAGATTCGCTGGAAATCAAAGTTTCACTCGGTCTGGGTTGAAGAAGAGTTGAAACATTGGACTCCAGGTTTTGTGGGTTCTGTCCATCGGGTTTCGACGGAAGTTGATCGGAGTCATGACACTCCGGTAGCGTCTCCGGTAGTGTATTGTTTCAGTACACTATGGAGGTTGGTCAAGCTGTTGGAGTTGACTTGCAAAATCACGCCCATCGAGTGCGTCCTCTAATCTCAGGTGAGGTGTTCAAGTCTGGTAAACAAATGAATTTTTTATCACTTAATATTAGAGGAATGGGCGATCCTTCTAAGCCCGGTTGGATACAAAAAATTAAACGCATTCATAGAATCGGTTTTATGGGTTTTCAAGAATCACAGTTTTCGGATATCACCGGTATAAATTTGGCGACCTTTTTGGGCAATTCCCTGTTTGAGTTTGAGTTTGATTTTGATTTTGTGGACGCGACAGGAAGATCAGGTGGTCTTGTCTCTTTATGGGATCCTAACCTGTTTGTCAAAACGGATGGACTAAAAACAGGTACTTCCTACTCACTAGTGGGATGCTAAAGTTGGTGATTAATCTGCTGAATGTTTATGCTCCCCAAAGCCTCACGGCTAAGAGGCAACTGTGGAGAGAGATAAAATCGGCTATGAGTTTGGACAAGGAATTTGGGGATTTCAACGCAGTTAGATCTCCGGAAGATAGAAAAAATTCAGTTTTTAATTCGTTGAGGCAAGAGATTTCAATGAATTTATCTCCAATGTTAACCTCTCGAAATTTGCCATGAAAGGAAGACGTTTCACTTGTGCAAAAAAGAGAGGGGCAAAGCTTAGTAAGTTAGACCGTTTTCTTGTGTGCCCGTCTTTCATAGAAAATTGGTCGGGTGCTTGTTTAACGGCTCTCCCGAGATATCTTTCGGACCACTCGCCTTTGGTGTTGGCGTTTCAACCGGCGGATTATGGCCCTATCCCGCTCAGGTTCTTCGATTCTTGGCTTGATAAATCGGATATTGAGATGATTCTCAAGAATGCCTCGGAAACCTTCGAGTTTAATGGGAACCCTAACTTGTTCTTAATCGAAAAGCTGAAGCTTTTCAAACAGGTGCTTAAAAAATGGATTGGTGAGACGAAGGTTAAAGAAGAGGAATTATATGTTTGTCTTTCTAAAGAGTTGTCTATCCTAGATGAAGCTTTAGAATCCTCTCCTTTATCCGAAGAAGATCAATGGGTTCATGAAGAATGTATGGCTCGACTTTTAGATTTGGGTTCGCAACGGGTAAAAGACGCGAAACAAAAAGCCCGGTTAAATGGCCTCGTTTGGAGACGACAATTCCGCCTACTTTCATGGGATCATTAACGCCGAGAATCTGAAAAACCGATTTCATGGGCTGTATGTTAATGGCGAATGGTGCAACAACCCGAAGTTGGTAAAACGAGAAGCTCTAAAAGTTCTTCTCTTCGCGCTTCAAAGAAACTGATCGTAACAGACCTTTCTTAAATTGTCATAATATCAAGAAACTCTCGGATGCAAACGCCTCCTCTTTGGTCACTCCTTTTACCATTTCTGAGATCAAAGCGGCGGTGTGGGATTGCGGGGTTGACCGTGCCCCGGGTCCAGACGGTTTTAACTTCAGATTTATCAAACGGTTTTGGGAGATTATTGGTCCTGATATTTGCAATGCTGTGATGTTCTTTTCTTCTTCTGAGAAGTTGTCTCAAGGGTGCGGTGCCTCGTTTATCGCCTTAATCCCTAAAGTGTCCGACCCTTACGGTTTCAATGATTTCCGCCCCATTAGTTTAATCGGTTCCTTGAATAAAATTATTTCCAAACTTTTAGCGAATCGGTTAAAAGCGGTGATTGGTTTTGTGATTTCAGATACCCAATCGGCCTTCGTTAAAGATCGGAACATAATAGATGGGTCGTTGATTATTAATGAAGTGTGTTCATGGCTAAAAAAGAAGAAAGAAAAAGCATTTATTTTCAAGATTGACTTTGAGAAAGCTTTTAATCACCTTAGTTGGGACTTCCTGGATTCGGTCCTATCCCAAATGAACTTTCCCGACAAATGGCGCAGGTGGGTTAGGGGTATCCTATCTTCGGCTCGGTCGTCGGTGTTGGTCAACGGGTCGCCGAGTTTTGAATTCCAATTTTCAAGAGGCATTCGTCAAGGAGATCCCCTTTCCCCTTTTCTGTTTATAATCGCAATGGAAGCTTTGTCATGTATGATATCGTGTGCAGCGAAAAAGGTATTTTTTCATGGTATTAAAAACTCCCAACAACGGGCCGTTGCTATCCCATTTGTTCTACGCAGATGACGCCCTTATTATTGGCAAGTGGTCTCAATATAACGTGTGAACTTGAGCCGTTTGTTAAGGTGTTTTTATTTGGTCTCGGTGGCTCAAAATCAATTTCAACAAGTCTAATTTATTTGGTATAAAAGTCGATCGTCAGGATATTACAGACGCAGCCAACTCTATTGGTTGTTCTCCTGCCTCGATGCGTTCAAATATCTCGGTCTCATGGTGGGAGCTAATATGAACCGAATCTCAAATTGTGATGATATTTTGGATACGTTTAATAACATGCTTTCTAGATGGAAGTCCTCTACTTTGTCGGTCGGGGGTCGCCTAACGTTGTTGAAGTCGGTTATGGAGACCCTGCCGACATACTTTTTCTCGCTTTATAAGGCTCCGGTTAATATTATCGACAAATTGGAGGCTAAACGCAGGAAGTTTTTTTTTGGGGGGGGGGGGGGGGCGATGCAGAGAACAATAAAATTTGTTGGGTCAGTTGGGGAAAAAATTACGGACTCCGATCGAAGCGGGCGGTTTGGGACTCACGCCTTTACGGGATGTAAATACTGCCCTCCTTATGAAATGGTGGTGGAGGTTTAAAACCGAGCAAAATGCGTTTTGGAGAAAAATTATTTGTCGATACATGGAACAAATCGAACTTGGCCTGTTTTGCCACATTCCAAACGTCTCCCTGGAGTGTGGAACACCATTGCAAAGCTGGAAAATTACCTTGTTTCCATCAATCTATCCAATCTCATCACAGGTAAAATTGGAGACGGGAAAAATATACGATTTTGGGTTGATTGTTGGGTCGCGCCACAACTGCTCAAACTCAGTTCCCAAATCTGTTTTCTATAGAACGTCACAAGAACAGGATGGTTG
The DNA here is from genome assembly GCF_021521415.1 of Bidens hawaiensis. NCBI lineage: Eukaryota > Viridiplantae > Streptophyta > Magnoliopsida > Asterales > Asteraceae > Bidens > Bidens hawaiensis. The sequence continues at coordinate 24,189 of NW_027500410.1, forward strand.
CGGAATATTTTAACGGGCAAAACCAACCGTGGTTTTGGAAGTGGAAAAAAACGAAACTTAAATGTTATTGAAACGGCTGAATTCACATATTTGAACAATCTTTTAAGGCAAGTTGAGGTTTCAGATGTTAGAGACAATTGGGTTTGGCTTGGGGACCCTTCGGGCACGTTCACGGTGGCTTCCATGAAGACAACCTTGTTTAAAGTCTATGGTCATTCTGGCTCGTTTGTGTTACCTTGGAACAATTGGGTGCCAAAGAAATTAAATATTTTCATGTGGAAGGCGGCAATGGATAGACTGGCTACTAAAGAGGCCTTTCTTTCAGAAACATACCTGTTGGTTCGATTGGCTGTGATTTGTGTGGTGAAGGTGTTGAGATCTCCTGCCATCTTTTTACTTCGTGCCCCCTGGCAATGGTAGTTTGGAATGCTATTAGCTCTTGGTGTCAGACACCTCCAATCTATGCTCACTCTATTAGGGACCTTCTCAATCTTCACACCACGACCCTGTTGTGTTACAAAAAGAAAAGGTTCTCCTAGGCATCATTGTTACGGCTTGTTGGTGTATTTGGAAGGTGAGGAACGATGTCATTTTTTCAAGGAGCTCGTTTAACCTCTTAAAAGTAATAGAGAACATCAAGTCATTGGCATATCTTTGGATAAAAAATAGATCGTCTTTCAAATCTTTATCTTGAAATGATTGGTGTAACTTTTCTTTTTAAGTTGTACTTTCTTGGTTTAGCCTCTGGCAACTTGCTAGTTATGCCTTTTTAATGAAAGTTACCGTTCGGA
>NW_027500411.1:0-112728 GCF_021521415.1 Bidens hawaiensis
TGACTCGAGGACTTGACGAAAAACGTTACCAAGACCATTAGGGTATTAGTAAAACGCACAATATAAATGATACTTGTATTCAACTTGTTTTGTGTGGACGAGATGTGTTGTTATTGATTGTTGAAATAAAATGAGTAAAATAAATATTGTCACTTTAAATAGTGTCTTGTGTATTTGTCCAATCACGTTGCACCCCGGCATGTTCCGCCACCTTTGGTCGGGGTGTGACAGATTGGTATCAAAGCCACAAGACTATAGGATAGGTGGTTAGACGTAACGACCTAGTATAGTCTTTACTTTAGGGTCCTTATACGTGTTGCCTATACGTGTTTACCCTACTTGATTGTTCAATACATTTGTTTATTTATATACTTATTTGTTTCATCAAATTGTATATATACACAATTACTCGAAACATATTAAGGTATCCTTACCTTCCTTTGATAAATTTTTATATATACACATACTTGTATTTTCATAATAATCTAAGGTATTCTTACTTTATTTTTGTTAAATTTTATATTTACATAACAATATAAGGTATCCTTACCTTAAAATGCAAAAACATTAGTTTTTATTGTGTTGTATGGATCACGAGCTTAACTTGGATCCCATTGTTTCAAATATCCTTAAAGATTGTCTCATATGAGATGACCACTTTAAGTAGTCGAATGCGAGCGTTCCACCCGCCATCCTAATCTTCGGTGTTAAAACAATAGAAATACGGTGATTTCGTGGACTAGTGTTTTGACATAACGTTGTATTCTGATTTGTTGTTTCTATTACAATCATTAAGTCGAAGACATGAAAAAGACACGGTGGTACGTGCACATGTTTAGACTCCAACATGGTATTTTTATATTAAAGGTTTTTAGTGTCGGAATATCAAGTCATGGTGGTTCATGCACGATTTCTCCGCCTTTAAATCTTAAAACATTATTATTACGTTTCAAGAATTTAAACCATTTTTCCTTTATTTTGTTATAAATTCTTATCACAACTCTTCATTTATAAATGTTATATATTTTTTTATATATATCTCGATTTTATAAGGTAAAGTTTTACACCAATTTTCTCATTTTGATTTCACGATGATTTTTATTACAAATTTCGTTCATTATGATCTCTTCGATATAAACAAATATATTATATATAGAGTTTGATTTATTCAATATAAATTTTAATATGCCATTTATTTTCATTAAGACGACTTACAAACGAAAATCTTATTATATAAATTTCATCATATTAAGAATGTTTTATGATAAATTTCACCTCAAATTTTCAAGTAAATTTCCTATTGTATAAACTTTAAATTGTTTTTAAAGTCCTTGCACGAAATTTTATAAAATTTTATTTTTATAACTATTCCGTTTATTTTGGACGATCACTTCAAATTTTTATTATTTAAACTTCTCACGACATTTTTAATTATACTATATTATATAATACACGTGGTAAAATCTTCACTACCCAAATTTATTTTCATAACAACTTTCATCATGCAATATTTGGTTCATTATAAATTTAAGCAAATAAAAAAAATTTACATCATACGATGTTACGCGTCTTAAAATTCTTATGATAGTTTTGCCATGATATTTCAAGAAAGTCACAAACTTATAGTTTGTAATCTTCTTGAAACTCTCATGCAAAACTTCATAGAAATTTTACTTTAAAGATAAAAATCGTTTACTTATGATTTCTCGATTTACAATGCCGGTCATTTAACTTACCATGATATTTTTGTTACACGATATTAAATAACGAACTTGGTAAAAAAAGTTCATTTCGCAACTTTGCATTCCCAAAAAAAACGACATTCATCATTTAATATTAAGACCTCATAACATATTTTGACATTCAATTACGTATTTTAAATTTCCTCATAAGCAAAAAAAAAAAAAAATCTCCGTAGACGCAACCACAAATTCCCAAACACCCACAATCCATTTCAAATTACCGCCTTAAATCAAACCACCTTTCCACTTAAAAAGTTTCCCGAGCACTCAAATCCTCCCTCGATATGAACGAAACCTAACACATCAACGTTATATCCTCACCTACTCAAACCCCATGTAAAATCCAAAATGTACAACATTAACCCAACAAAAAGCCTTAAATACCGACACCTTTACGCCACGAACACCTATCAAACTCACTGTCCAAATACTTCAAAGACACCGACAAACACACCCACATAATTCCTTGAACATATAATAACCAAAGCTTACCTAACTATGACTCAAATCCTTCGACCCATGCTATGCCAATTCACCAAACCATATCTCCACACCGTTCCCATCCAACCATAGAGTTTGATATCCAAATAGCAATCCAAACACTCCTTACCAAATACATGTATAAACCAAATATCAACCTAAGCTAGTCAAGGTTGACTTACCCAACCCATCAACTTTACCGGAACTCAAATAAGCAAACCTAATCCTAATAACCCAACCACTACTCACACAAACATCCAAGCCTAAACCACTCAAACGACCTAAACTCAACAAACCTCATAAATCCAACTCAAGAAAAACCCAACTACGCAAGCCAACCGAAACATACTCACTCTTCACCAAATTTCCAAACCATTCACCATTCGAAGCCTAAAACCTCTCCATACACACGCAAGTTTCGTTTTACCCTTAAAATTATATATATATATATATATATATATATATATATATATATATATATATATATGTATACCTACGTACAACTAGTGTATTTATAACAAGCTCATGTATCCAAATAATCACTTTTAATTTATAAACTCTAAAAATATGTATACATATATATATGGTATTGTCATGACAACAAAATTTTATTATGAGGAATTATTTTCAAAAATTATTAAACGATTATATGTATGATTTCAAGATTTTAAATATTGTCACCTAAAGTGATAAGTCTCTTAAGAACTTTATTAAATACGAGGTTTCATTTTGAATGTTGAATGCGGGATTTATTTAATAACAAATTTAAACTTTCACCGTATTGCATAAACTCAATAACCATGGCTTTGCAAATCTTTTGGGACGCGTTTACAAATACTTTATGCTTCGTATTATGACCTGAATTTCGTTCAATAACGATTTACGCAACTATTACCTCTTATTATCGCAAGCATCATCACCTTATATAATTTATTTTCATCACAATAACTTTATGTATACAAACTCCTTTAACAATTTGGGTTACAAGATTTACATTCAATAATAATTTAAATATTTTACCTAACAATGCGTTACCGCGATTCTTTGTTATTTTGTACATTTCTTAGAAACAATAAAACGTCCTTACTTAAGACCTCATTTTCAATTTTAGTCTGTTATACGCTACGCGATTTACATATTTCGACATTAATTCGAGTCTCACAATTATTGCGATTTTCTTTTCATTTAATTTTATATTTCGATGACAATATTATGCAAATGAGATTTCATTTTTGGTGTTTTGATTTTCGTGACCGAATGCAAAATATTCAATAACAATTTGTGTAATACTTTCTTAGCCTCAATTTCGCTACAAATTTTGTTTATCTTTAAACGATATTTCCATTGACTATGTTATTCATATTTGAGCATTTATGTAAACACGATTCTATACATTATTCTATAAAATTTCATTTAATCTATTAACGGTCTATGTGTGGTTGTCTACTAGTTTTGGTGCTATTAGAAACCGTTATTATAATGACGATTATATAAATGGTTTTACAATAGTGGCCTTATTCACGTTTTATCACATTTCATCGATGGTTTTGGTTGTTAACTCGATGCTATTTTATTTATATTGATACATGTATGCGTCACCCCAAAGAAACTCACCTCATCCTCGTGATTTCACGAAATCCTATTCTCAATTATTTATAATCTCAAGTTTGTACGCGTATGAAACTCATTGTACGACATTATTGATAATTGTAACGTTGTTTACCCCTACCTCATGTACTCACTTTTGGGTTTCCTCATTTACACCTATCGGGTTTCTCATTTTTTTCACTCTTTGGATTCTCGTTTCCTTTATTGAATTTCTCATTTCCTTCTATCAGAGTTCTCATTAAAATTCAACAGATTTATGCACGTTTCAAATGTTTAAGATTCCAAAAAAAAATATATATAAATATAAACATGTCTTTTTAAACCACACAATGGGACGAACCATGTGGACCATACGACGATCGAAATAATTATGGGTGCACACTTAATTATCGGAATCCCCGTATGGAAGCCATGGTAAGTACGGTTGTGTACGATAACTCCGACCCGAGGATGATGGCAGAAAAAAACGATGGAAATCCGAATCGTGATAAAGGCATGGTGGATACGCCGCTGGTACTTCCTATATATAAGTGTCGTTATTATGTTCTCATTTGTAACGTTTTTTTCAAATCATGCAAGGATCTGACGTTATTCGTTTGCTTAAAATTTGTTCACGCAATTATCCTACTAAAGACAACTTTCGTAAATAATTACTTTTCTTTAAGTTATTTTAATTTCGGGACGAAATTTCCAAAAAGTTGGGGATACTGTGACATTCGTCAAATTTGAGTCTCGATTAATATTTGTTTTGTAAACTTTCATATTGTAAACCTGACCCAACATTTTTAGAACTTTATTAAATTATTATATAATATTATTGTAGACCTCAATCTTAAATAAACCGATGTTTTTCATAATTTAGTGTTGTTAAGAAAAACATAAGAGGTTCAAACGGATTTTCGTAAACTCGTTATAAACTTTGGAAACCATTAAACTTGTGTTAAACAACGATTGAAACTTGGAGGGCTTGTTTTGAAAATATGCATTACATATACCACCAACACAAACCCTAACCCAAACATAAACATCAAGCCTCATCTATTTCTCTCTTGTTTCCCGGCCGCTGCCGCCGCCTTCGGCGAGCACCGCTACCTCCGGCCACCACCTCCAACACACCCACAAACATCCAGGCGCCCCCTGCCGGCTCGTTTTTCCGGCGATGCCGATTCTGGCCACAACCATCACCTTTCACCGCACACCACCACTCTTCGCCTCCCTGTAACCCAACCCAACGTCGGCCACCCCGTTCCCCTTCTCTGTCGTTTTTCCCGCGACCGAAGATCCTGCCGTCGTGTACCATCGGTGCTCCGCCACTGTCCCTCTCTCTTTCTCGTATCTCTCTCGCGGTTTTTCTCTCCCCGCCTCCATCTCTCTCTCGCGGCTTCTCTCTTCTCTCACTCTCCCCATATCTCTCTCCCTCTTATCTCTCTCTGTTACGTTTTTCCGACGGCTGGAATCAACTCCGGCGACCCCCCTTTCCTCCTCTCCGACATCGAATCAGGTATTAATCGAGCTAAGTGGATCTTGGTTTTTAATTGATCTTGGGAATGATGATTTTTAAGTGTAAGACTAAAACTAACTTTTCAAAGCGGACGGGGAAATACATGTTTCAAAGCGACGAGGAAATAGCGCTACATGTTTCAAAGCGGACGGAACAAATTACATCACGTGGGCTATTGTGGTCGAAGCGATTTTAGATGATCAAGGGTAATGGGAATTTGTTCAACCGGATGAGGGTGCGGTTATTGATGCGAAGAAGAATAAAACAATGAAAGCGTTTTTGTTTCAAGTAAGGGAAGGTGATATTCTTCTTTAGATTTCTCAATACAAGAATGCTTGTGATATATGGACGACGTTTGTTGGGACCGAGTGAGTTCAAACGGCTTGACTGCTAACTCTTAAAAGTGAAATTGAGAAACTCAAGATGATGGAAAACGAAACTATAGATCAGTTTGTAGGAAAACTAACAAGTATGGCTTCAAAGGCAAAAAGTCTAGGTTACGTGCTGGAGCAAGATGTCTTGGTGATGAAGTTACTAGATGCGGTTCCAGATAACTACTTCCAACTCGTAGCCTCAATCGAGCAAAGTTTTTCTCTCAATAGTATGATGTTTGAATATGTTGTTGGAAGACTTAAGGCATTTGAGAAACACTTACGAGGGAAAGAGCGCTCTTCAAGTTATCAAAGTTAGTTACTTTTCAGTCGATCGAAAAGTAATTACAACGTAAAAATCGAATGATCAGTTGGGTAGCCGAGGTAAGGGTAGGCCGAGTTCATAAGGACGTGGAAGAGGCTGGGAAACCGGAGCTTAAGACCGAGAGGATGTGGATCAAGATGGTTGTGACAACCAAGATGGTCAACATCATGGGTCAAGGCATATAGGTCAAAGAAGAACGAATGATCATCAAAGAGGTACAAAGGATAGATCACAGGTTCAATGTTACCGTTGTGATGAGTTCGCTCACTTTATGTCTATGTGCGAGAAACGTATGAAGAAAAAAGAGAAAGCTAATTTGAAAAAAATTGATGATTTTGATCCAACTTTATTTATGATAAAAGGTGATCAAAAAATGGTTATCCTGAATGAAAACGGTGTGATTCCAAGGTATTTCGAAACCGAGCCATAGGAGAAAGATGTTTGGTGTCTCGACAACGGACATCGAATCACATAATGGGTAATAAAGTATATTTTTATGAACTGAATGAACAAGTCGCGCGAAAGGTGAAGTTCAGAGATGAATCTTGTATTAATATTCGGGAAAATGGATAGTCTTAACTAAAGGGAAAACAGGGGAGCAATGCCTGTTGACCGATGTTTACTAGATCCCGAGCTTAAAAAGCAATATCATAAGTCTTGGTCAAGCAACGAAAGGTGGATTCAATATTCACAAGAAACATGATTTGCGAATAATTAAATATGATAAAGGTAAGCTTTTGATGAAGGTGACAAAGACCAAGAACCGACTGTACAAGATTGGTCTTTAGATGACACATCCCGGTAAATGAGCTAGCATTGGAATGAAAAATTTTGCAGGTCGGGATCTTCAAAGAATTGGACTGAAAAATGACAAGCCGAGTACGAGTCGGATTCAAATCAAAGATCCAAGTTTCAATATTTGAAGTCCACAGAAGAGTGTTCAAGAAACTAAAACCGCGGTCAACAACGATATTCCAACCTAAAGGAAAATGAGTAATGATCAAACGATGCAAGTGTTTCTTCAAGCTAAGTGGAGCCCAAAGATTATTGCAAAATATCAAGAAAAGCCTAGGAGAATCAAGAAAAGGATGACAGGTGTGAAGTTGAACACCTTCCAATTTCGAATAGGAAATTAGGGGGTGAGTCGAGTACAACAATGGGTAGGGGAGTGATTGTTGGATCAATTGTTGTTTGGCCTAAGTGTAAGGCCCAACTCAAGAACTAAAAGGGGTTATTAATGGGTTACTTAGTGACCAAGTTAGGGCTATTAGGTTTTTTTGTTAGCTAAGTTAGAGTTAACATTATAAAAAGGGGCAACTAAGTTAGGGATTGTTAAGAGATTAGATGCAGCCGAGTTAGGGTTCATCAAGAGTCAAATCGAGTTAGGGTTTGTGAGTTGTTAATCAGTTTTTTGAGTTATATTTCTGATTAATATAAACGAGAGTTGGTCATTTTTTGTATTTGTTTATTGATCGGGACTTGAGGCTGATCTGAAATGGTGGTAGCCGGCGACGGGTGGGGGACAATGACGGTGAAACTTGAAGAAGAAACAATACCGCCACCATCAATTGAGTCAGTATTAAGATTTGGGCTTTTGAGAGCGAGATTTTTGTTGTGGATTTAAAGCAGGAGTCTGAAATGGTGGTTAAAAAAAATTGAAGTGAAATCGTTAAGAGGGGAACGATGGATGGTTTACTGGTCATATTTAAATTTAAATATAAAGGTGTTAAAAGTTGAATAAAACAATAAATTAACAAAAATACCAAAATGCTTCCAACTTAACTCTGTAAAATAGATGGAGTTAGCAATTTGGATGATACTTGAAGTAAATGAGACACATTAGTGGTCCAGTTGTACAAAATAAACATTTTGAACTAAAATCGCATAATTGACCAAACTTCATATACAATTTTGACACTTTACTCTCATATAAAAGTTTATTTTGTTTTTATACCTTACTATTTTCATATTAATATGTGTAAAGTTAAATAATATTATCAAACACAAATTCTGTCAGTCCATAAAATAGAGTTCAAATTATGTCAGTTCGTTCAAATATCTTGGTTGCCTTCATTAATATTTTGGTATGCCCTCACAAATTTCAGCAACCCTCATGAATGACTAGATTCTGTTGGTTTTAAGTTTGGGCGGATGGCATATGAAGAAACAGCGGCTTGACGGTTTTTTTTAATGGCCATTACGGGTATTGTTTGAAAATCATGGCTAGTCTTGAAATTTATTTGATCAAAATGGTCATTTTGAGGATTTTCCCTATATCATATGACAAGATTTGCACGAGAATCAAACTCCTTAAAAATACCTATGAATCTTTCTCAACTAGTGTATAAGATGACTCCACCTTCCTATTCTTGTCTTTGATTATCCAGTTTTAAGTTATATTTCACGCTTTAGTTCACTCATTAATATCTTTAATATATTCATATCTTGAGGTTGTAAAGAACTCACTAATTCCACTTTGAAAACAAGATAATATTGTTGACTCAATTGTTGTTTGGCCCGATAACATGGCCAACCCTAGAACTAAAAGGGGGGAGGGGAGGTTATTAATGGGTTGCTTAATGACCAAGTTAGGTTATTAGGTTTCTTTTTAGATAAGTTAGAGTTAACACTATAAATAGGGGAAACCAAGTTAGGGATTGTTAAGAAGATGATGCAACCAAGTTAGAGTTCATCAAGAGTCAAATCGAATTAAGGTTTGACAGTTGTAACCGGCTTTTTGAGTTATATTTTCTGATTAATATAAATGAAAGTTAGTTGTTTACATCGTGTTTGTTTGTCGATCGGGACTTGGATCGGTATCACGGCCAAGTTCAAGAAATCGATAACCAAATTAACAAAGATCGGCGGCTAAGGAGTTACAAGTCGATGATTAGAATATAGACGAAAACAGCAGGCGGTTGTTACGGCGACAATCGAAGTTCTGAAAGCGGTATCAACGAACGGCGACAGGTCAGTGGGACTTGCGGAAGCATTCTAGCTATTTGGTTGTTGCTATCGAAAGAGCAAGAGGTATTATTTAATCGAGGTTTGTAGCATGCGCAAGGATTTACGAAAATTTCGATTGTCCGATCAATTTTTGTTGGCGTAGAGGAAACAAGAATTGTGGAATTATGATTGATGGTTTTGTAATTAAACTATTAAACTATATTACAAAAGATGTGAAAAGTTAAAGTTCAAAAGAATTGGAAAATATTTCGCAGAGTCTTGCTTTCAAGAAAGAAAAAAGAATATCTTTAAAGAAATTATATAGTTTTTGTTTGATGTGCAGGTCGTTTACGAGAAAACAAGTTTGGTTTTGAAAAGTTGTTCAAGACTTATAGCTTGTATTTGTTCCAACGAAGTGGAAAAAGGGGGTTCAACACCATCAATGGCAGGTGACAAAAAAGATATGATAATTCAACCCAAAGCGACCGGGGGATATGACTGCAAACTCCGAAGTTATATGGAACAAATTACATAACATGGGTGATTGTGGTGGAATGATTTCGGATGATCAAAGGTTATGGGAAGTTTTTCAACCGGAAGAGGGTGTGGCTATTGATGTGAAGAAGAATAATAAACCAAGATCGTTTTTGTTTCAAGTGGTGGAAGGTGATATTCTTCTTCAGATTGCTCAATACAAAAACTCCGAGGATTTATGGACGGCTTTGAAAGCACGTTATGTTGGCGTTGAGCGAGTTCTAAAGGCTCAATTGCTAATGTTGAAAAGTGTATTTGAGAAACTTAATATGAAGATGAGACTATTGACCAGTTTGCGGGAATAATAATAAGTATAGTTTTAAATACAACGAGTCTAGGTCACTTATTAGAGCTGGACATCTAGGTGAAGAAGTTACTAGATGCGGTTCCAGATAAGTACTCTCAATTCGTAGCGTCAATCGAGCAAAGTGTTGATCTTGATAATATATTGTTTGCACTTAAGGCGTTTGAGGAATGTCTACGAGGGAGAGAACACACTTCAGATTCGCAAAGTAAGTTACTTTTCAATCGATCGGAAAGTAGTTACAAATGCAAATCGTATGATCAGTCCGTTAGATGAGGTAGAGCTTGGCCGAATTCGCAGGGACGTAGCATCGTGGGTCAGGGTATAAAGGTAAAAGAAGAACCAATGATCATCAAAGGGGAAGAAAGGGTACAATAAAGGTTTAGTGTTACCGTTGTGATGAGTTTGGCCATTTTGCGTCTATGCGCCCGGAACGTATGAAGAAATAGGAAGAATCTAATTTTAACAAAATTGATGATTTTGATGTTGCTTTATTTATGATAAAAAGTGGTCAAAAAATGTTTTTTTCCTGAACGAAGACAGGGTGATTCCAAAGCGTTTCAAAACTAAACCAACGAAGAAAGATGCTTGGCATCTCTACAACGGAGCATCAAATTAACTGACGGGTAATCAATTGTATTTGTATGAATTGAATGAACGAGTCATGGGAAATGTGAAGTTCAAAGACGAATCTCTTATTGATATTCAGAGAAAAGGGCTGGTTTTAGTTAAGGTGAAAAAAGGGAGCAGCGTCTGTTGACTGATGTTTACTACATCCCAAACCCACAATTCAATATCATAAATCTTGGTCAAGCAACAGAAGGTGGATGCGAGATTCACATGAAACAGAATTTGCTAACCATTAAGGATGATGCTAGTAAGCTTTTGATGAAGGTTGTCACACCCCAACCTACGGCGGAAATGTCAGGGTGTAAACCTTTGGTTCACAAATCACACGACACTATCATGCAATTTATTATGACAATATCTAATTTATTTAGTAAAATTCAAACCAAGTACACGATGTTTCAAACAATTACAAAGCAATCCATAATAAACCAATATTCCAAAGTAAGAAAAAAAACCAACGTAATTATCTTTTTATTAAATAGCATAGGGTCTTTTCTAAATGATCTTATCATTTACTTCACACGATATGATAACTTGTAATGTGCGTATAAAATAAATACATCTGTCAACAGGTGGTTGAGTAAGTGTAATCACCACTTTTGACACTAAATATAAGGAGAAAAACTACAAATCAATATTGTGGCCATTAATAATTAAATAAAGAGAAAGTAATTGGTGGCGTTTGACCATTTCCTATAGAATCGTGTTTTGGCTACTAAAACGAAATAAATACAAATAATGATGCTAGTTGACCATTGCCAAGCGAATCGGTCTTTGGCTACTAAGACGACGTATGATCATACTGTGATACTAGAATTCTGATGGACCTTTCCGAATGTGATAAAATAAACAAGTAAGCAAGTAAACAAGTAACAATTAATATTTCAACACAACAGGTCATGAGTTTCTAGTTTAAATGAAATAAATGAGTACAACGTAGGTACGCATAGAGTCCCCAAACGGTTTTAAAATCTGTAAAGTAGGGGAGCGATTACTCATCTTAATGATTTGTGAGCTAAACAATAAAATAAGAATAATAATCGAGTTCCGAGACTTTGACGCGCTGACTAATCTGACATGAATTGACCTGGGAATTTGAGGCTGTAAACTAGAATTAAAAATGAAAACATAGCCGCTAGAATCGGGTTAAACTCATCTCCAAAACTCAAGTTATGATATTTTTACGATTTAAACGAGCTGGTACAGCTTGTAATCTAAACTCAATTCGAGAATCGGGTTCTGACTAGTACACTCAAAATTTCAAAATAAACAAAAAGTTTTATGCTCCGAAAGCTTGTTTTGACCAGAAGATGGAGAAGTCGAATAGTCAAATATTCTGACTAATATGCCCTTAAATGGGTCGGGATCAAATTAACCACCGAAACTCCCTCAATCTGTGAAATTGAAAGAGGGCTTTTATATGAGATAAAAATATATGAAAACGGTGCCCCGTTAACCCAACAACCCGGAACTTTAAGTACTATATTATTTGATATTCCCTACCACCATCCAAAATCCTAATTGTCACTCCAGTTCTTCTTCAATCATAAGTTTAGTCTTCTATCTATCTAAGGTATTCTTTTAATTGATGTTTTGTTTAAGTTTAATTGAAATCGTAAATTATCAAAACCCTTCCCGTTTGAAAGTTTAACCAAAATCTGTCTTGTCAATTATAAACGCAATCAGTCACTGTAAAACCCTAATCCAATTGATTCCCTAAGCATTACAATTGTCCACATGGCAATCAACTAGGCTATCCACATATACATCCAACTCACCATGTTTCCATTTATGTTAATTCTACATATACACTATTAATTTTATTCTAAATATTAAATCCAAAAGAGGCGTGGCCCATTTATGTTTAAACCCGATACCCACTAATATTACACCCGTTGTTTTGTTATCAGCTCTATTAACCCTAATTTGTTTATCTGGCCATTATTGTTTTACACTCATGACCGCCTTCTCTACAATAACTTCTGCTCGTAAATTGTTTATCCATGAAATTGGTGCGTCAACGAAGACTGTCATCTTCAATACATCTGTTGTATTAATTTCTCCTCCCAATGGATGTAGTAATGATTTTCGTCTTCCTCAATATATAAACATGCCTAATTTTTTTTTCCGACCAATTGATGCAGATACGATCACTGTCTTCACCATTTTCAAAATGTTCATATTCTCCATCATATATGTGTTCGCAGGTATGTTAATTCTTGATTTTTCTATTTTTCTGTATTTTATTCATTTTTATTTACCTAATATTTGTTTGAAATTTGTGTTAATTGTTTATATAATATAAAATAATTTAATTTAATTGGAATTTTAGAATCTTTGTAAATAAAACCTATTTTTTTTGCTGCAATTTTAATTTAGTCAATTATATTAAAAGGTTTGTAAATTAAAACCTCATTTATATTAAAAGATTGTAAATTAAAACCTACTATATGTTTTTTTAGAATTTAATTATTTATAGACATTTTAAATTTGAAAATAATTGTATTTATGATGTTGTTTCCTCTTATAATTTGACCACCATTTAATTTTATCGATTTGGTTTTTAAAATGTAATGATTAGTCAATTTTATTTAATAACAGTTTCCCCCCTTAATTAACATATGATTGCAATTCAAATTCAAATTTAAAGCGTGTGTAATTTTGGTAGTTCCAAGCAGTATTGTCCGGATTTTGTAAATAATGATTTTATAATTATACGCGGATTTGTTATATTATATGGTATATATATATATATTTTTATTATAGGTTATTTATAGTCTTTTTATATACTAAATATAATATTTTATTGTATAGGCTTTATTCAATTTGATTACTTTATAAAACTATGTCTATATTTATGAGGTTTAACAAAAATAACTTTCTTCATATCTTACAATCCTATTAAAGCAATACCATGTTTCATATGGTATTCAACTAGATGAGCTTGACAGTTGATTATGACTTTATTTTTAACATTAACCTTATTGGTTATTTCAAATTAGTAAGATATTTCATATAATTGATTAAGAAAATTCCTTATTTTTTCTTAAAATATATTGTTTAATTAACTACGATTCTTATATGTTTACTATGATGATTGATTTTTGACTTTATTATTTCTAATTATTAATAATAGTCAACATTTGTTGGTTAAGAAATCTTACTAATATATTATAGCAATACAATGTGTCCCCATTGCATTCACCTAGGTTATCCACATAGGATGTCACCTAGATGTCATGTAGATCATTTCCTTATTAATCATTAACTATTACTTAATATACCCAGCTACCCTTTTAAGTGTTAATTCTCGTGGGTTTTGGTGCCCCGTTAACCCAAAAACCTGTAACTTTAAGTACTATATTATTTGATATCCTTTATCAGTCATAATCATTTTCATTCCCTACCACCATCCAAAACCCTAATTGCCAATGCAGTTCTTCTTCAATCATAAGTTCAGTCTTCTATCTAAGGTATTCTTTTAATTGAAGTTTTTTTTTAGTTTAATTGAAATCGTAGGTTATCAAACCCTTACCGTTTGAAAGTTTAATCAAAATCTATCTTGTCCATTATAAACACAATCAGTCACCGTAAACCCTAATCCAATTGATTCCCTACTATTTTCATATGTTTACTTTTTAGTTTTGTTATCTTTGTTATTAACTTATTCTTAATCAATAAAGTTAGTGAACCATATAGTTTAATAATCATTTTATGATAACTTGTAACATCCTAAATATTATATTAATAAATAAAAGGAATTGATGCTCGTTTATTTTAATGTGTGTGAATATTTAATTAAGATTAATGAAAGATGGATTAAATGGTGGTGATGGGCCTTAGGTCCATGGGTTTAAGAAGTGATAAATACTCCCTTAAACCTCCCTAAAATCCTTAATCCCTTATTTATATCTTTCTTATTCTGTACACACTCTAAAACACACACATAAACCTCTCTATTCACGGCCGCGACCGAGGAGAGAGATCCAAGGCCAAACCAAACCAAGATCTTGATAAAACTTGACTAAACAAGCAAGAACGAAGCTAACAGTAGCTTTGTAACGTGAAAAGGTATGTTCTTTATCCTTAAAGGTTACATTTTTAAGAACGGTTTGCCCTAAAACTTAGCCTTAGAGTAGATCAGGTATGAATGAACCATAAAGTTATAAACTTGATGTTAAAAATTGACTTAACAAATTCGTGGATATATACGGTTCATAAAGAAAACCCTAGATCTAGCTTAAAAGCGAGAAAGGTCGAAGCTTTATGATTAGCCGAACTAGATCTTGGGCTAGATGGGTTGGGAGATGGTTTCGGGCTAGTATGGAACCATAATAGAAGTTTCCATGTTAAAATACCTTTAGATAAAGAGAACAAAAGAAGTGAACATAACAAATCACTCGATTACAATGAAAGGTTCGAATACATGCATACATTCGATTACATTGTATGAATCGATTACAATACACAAGTTCGAATATTGTATGGTTCGATTATAATACACAGGTTCGAATACATTGTATGACTCGATTACAATATACACGATCGAATACCTTGTATGAACTGAATACATTGTTGCTTCACGAACAATACAACTGTTCGAATACATTGCCTTGTAAAGGTCATTTCAAATACAATATAGGGACTCGAATACAATGTATGAATTCGAAACATTGTGTATATTCGAATACATTAAGAGACTCGCATACAATGCCTATGATCGAATACACTAGATGATTCAAATATAAGATGATCAATCGAATACAAACCTAAGCATTCATGTTCGAATACATTATATGACCCGAATACAATAATGACTCGCGTACATACATACATATATATATATATAGAGAGAGAGAGAGAAATATATATTCGAATACATGATGGTTCGTATACATATATAAATACTCGAATACAGAGAGAAAGAAAGAAAGATTAAGCAAGTGACGATTATTCAAATGCATGAGGAAAGAAAGAAATGAGCACCATGTGTTTGAATATAAAGTATTCGAATACTAAAGTATCTGAATACCTTATACTCAAATACAATAGTGTTTAAGGGTAAAATTGTATTCAAAGTAAACCACATTCTAATACAAGGCCATGCTTATGAATACAATACCTCATAAAGCCATTAGAATAGACCAGACTTAGCCATATTGGGCTGAAGTACAAATAATGTGATTAGGATAAGCATTGATACATGTAATTAATGTACAGTTAGCCGAGCCCAGCCAAAGAGAGGAATACCAATTAAAGGAGAATGTAACAGAATCCACGTGAGTTTCTAGCCCCACTTTCTTGTTATGTTTTTGGGGTTGTGTGCATCCTCAATGTGAATGTTAATACACTTACCTTAAGTGGTAAGTGTATGTCTATATGATGAATATGATAGTTATGTTATATTATGATTTTATGCTTGACAGTACGTGAACGATCTTCGGATATTGCACGTACCGTTAAGGAAGGTATTGTGTAGCAAGTATGAAATGAATATATGAAAGAAAGTATGCATGAATAATTCATGTAAGATATGTATGTATATATGTATGAATGATATAAAGACACGGACAAGAATGGTAATGTGTGATTGTATGGTAACGAAAGGGAACCGAGCCCTAATAATACTCGAAGCAAGAGGGAACCGAACCCTAATAATATTCGAGGCAAGAGGGAACCGAAGCATAATAATATTCGAGGCAAGAGGGAACCTGGCCCTAATAATACTCGAGGTAAGAGGGAACCGAACCCTAATAATACTCGAGGTAAGAGGGAACCGAACCCTAATAATATTCGGGGCAAGAGGGAACCGGGCCCTAGTAATACTCGAGGAAAGTAGGGCGTAAAGTTCTTTGAAACACAATGTATGAATATGAAAGAAAGAAGGCATGAAGGTAAGTAAGTATATAATGTACGAAGGTATGAAAGTATAAAGTATGACCGTAAGTATGTAATTATGAATGTGTTGTAAGTTCTATGATTAACTAGAACTCACTTAGCATAGCTGACTTTTAGTATGCACGCTGGTGAGTTGAATGAGGCAGCTAGCTTGAGCGGGGCACATGGCAGAAGAATAAGAGGCTGGCTTCTGAAGACTCATATTGTTTTATAATTGATGTTTTAACTTTGAAAGACATGAATGTTTGCTTAAGAAATGTTTTTGAATTATTATGTAATGTTTAATGAAAGTTTTATATTCCGCGAAGGTTTTAATTAACTCTGATATTTAGAACTGTGTTTATGAGTAAATCCAACGTCCAATGTAGGGCAACGGTAACGGGGCCTTACATAACTTCAATATCATCCTTACCTATTTATTATATCGTGATTGGTTAGTTAAGGCATACAAGTACTCACCCGCATTTTGGTGTTAAGGATGTTAATGTTGAAATTGAAGTTGATAGTGAAGATGATGATCTACGACGGAGATTTGTTATTATATAATAAAATATATATTAGACTATAAGGTATACTTCCCAATATACCGTTGAAAATGACTACATGGTTATCGGCAGAACGGTGTGCACCACCCCCTTCATATTGGGGTGGGTGAGCGGTAAATATATTATGGAAAATTTGCCGTCCAAATAACCGATTATATTGTGGATTATATATGTTTGATTTGATACTTTCTAGAAACAAATTCTATATTTTAGGTAATATAACTGTTGAGGTTTTATAATTCCAAAAATTAGTTGATTTTTTTAAGTAAATAATTTATTAAACCATATAAATAAACCCCTTCTTTCACATTTTTTCCAATCAAAAAATTACAAATCTCTCTTAACTCAAACCTTTAATTCAATTTTGTTATGGATTTTTCATCCGATGACGATTCGAGTTCGGTCGTTCCGCTTTTTTTTTCATACGATCGTGTCTACCGTAGCCGCAATAGTAACCGAAGAAGGCCAAAATTCGACACCGAAAACAAGAAGAGCTGCTTTAAACAGAGATTGTGAAGCGGGTCACGAGCGCTTAGTAGCTGATTACTTTGGCAAAAATCCGGTATATGACGAAAAAAATGTTTAAGAGACGTTTTCGTTTGAGAAAAGATTTATTCATAAAGATAGCTAGAGATTTAGAAGCCTACCACCCATTTTTTAGACAATCGATGGATGCGAGAGGATGTAGAGGTTTTACAACTTACCAAAAATGCACTGCTGCACTACGTCAAATGGGGTACGGGATGACATCCGACGCATGGGACAAGTATTTGAGAATGTCCGCGAGAACTGCACGAGAAAGCATGTACAAATTTTGTAAGTGTGTCATCAAGATTTATGTAACATCCTAAATATTATAATGTTAAATTATAAAGTTAAATAAAGATTTCGTTAAGATTGTTGTGTGTTAATAATTATTCTAATATTAAAAATAGAAAGGATCATGGACTTAAAATGGATTAAGATGGTGAGATGGGCTTAGGTCCATGGGCCTTAAGGGGTATAAATACTCCCTTAAGACATCCTAAAACCCTAAATCTCATTCCATCCTTTCCATAATCTCTACACATACTCCAAACATACACACCTTCCTTACTATACATAAACGGCCAAGAGAGAAAGAAAGAGATCCAAGACCAAATCAAGTTAGCTATTACTAGATCTTCTATATATAAGATAGATCCAAGGATTTAAGTTCATAACCAAGCCAAACGACAACAAATGAACACAAAAAGGTATGTTCTTGATCCTTAAAGATTATGTTTTCATTAATGTTTGGCCTTGAAACATAAAACGAGAGTAGATCGGGTATAAACGAACAACTTGATGTTAAAATGGAACTTAACAAACTCGTAACTATGAACGGCTCATTAAAAGAAACCCTAGATCTAGTTTGGATGTTTTAAGATTAAAGATTCAAACTTTGTGATTTCCCGAGTCAAGCCTTACCCGGAAAACGGCCACGAAAGCGCTTGCGGGATAGGATAATATCATATTAAAGAATTGTTGTTAAAATAATAATAATAATATTAATAATAATAGCAAACGGGCAGTGGGTTGGGAGTCCAAAACCCACCAGCCCCAAACCCAACTTGATTACAATGGTGGTTTCAGTAGAACTCGATTACAATTATCCTCGCATACAATACTTAGAAAAAAAAAATACACGGCTCGAATACAATACATACACATAAATCGCTTACACTGTGAACTCGCATACAAAATCTGAAAATCGATTACAAATGAATACACAATCTGAACATCGCTCACATCGATTACAATTAGAAGTCGAATACAATCCTGAATCGATTACATCTGCCCCGCTTACATAATGAATCGATTACAATTAAACTCGAATACGTCTCAGATCCAATTCGATTACATCTGGAGTCGATTACACTGCCTAATCGATATGAGAATTGTTCGATTACATTCATGTTCGCTTACAATCAGGGTTCGATTACTTTCACTGTAACTAGATTACAAAGCAACTCGATTACACTGACAAATCGATTACATTGTAATCGAGCCCCACGAACTCGATTACAATAACCACAGGTCGATTACATTGAAATTCGATTACAAATAAACTCGATTACAAACTTGAAAAATCGATTACATTAAAATCGCATACAAATCTGAAACACTTACAAACTGAACTCGCATACATCACAGTCGATTACAAACACAGTTTGATTACATTCACTGCAACGCGCACAGTAGCTCTATTACATTGTGTACGGACTCAAACATCGATTACAATGGACAATCGATTACAACCTGTAATCGAGCACCTTAACCTCGATTACAATAGACATCCGATTTGAATGAGCATTGATTTCATCTAGCAGAAACCCGATTTTCCTTGGATCGACTGTAGAGGAACAAAAAGAAAATGAATGAAATAAAGATGAAGAAGAAGAAGAAGAAGAACGAGCGGATGGATTAGAATGAGTAGGTTGGGCCTTGTATCCTTAATTATTAATATTAAAACCCGGCACAAAGCTTAGCCAAGCCCAAATGCCACCCGAGCCTCATTACTCCTTACACTCAATCACTTGGGCCTAGCTCAAACTTCTTGATCAAACCCGGAGACCATCCTAGCTCGTTTACAATAAGATCTGAGTTCAAGAAAAAGAAAAGAAATGCTAAAGCATGATTAGGGATTTTGAAATGGAAATATAATATTAAGATAATCTAAAAGTCATTTATTAATAATAAAATGTTAAAGAAAGAAATGGAATATTAAATAATTAAAAGCCGTATACACTAGGATCTATATAAATAATCTAAGTATCATGTATTGCAATGACTGCAAATTACTTCATACATAGAACCAATATTAATACGTGTACCCTATATACAGTTAGCAGGGCACAATTAAAGAAGGGAATTACGATAAACGGAGAAAGAACCAGGATCCATGTGAGTTTCTAGCCCCATTCCTTGTTATGTTTTTGGGGCTGTGTGCATACTCGACGTGTTTGTTAATACATTTATCCTAAGTGATAAGTGCATGCATTATGTGATTATATGAAAGATATAAATGTTTGCTCGTCAATACGTGAACGATCTTTGAATATTGCACGTATTGTCGGGTTGTAACGTTATGAATAATGTATGCATGATATATGTATGTATGTGAAATGATGTATGGTTGTATGGTAACGAAGAGGGAATCGAACCCTACTAATATTCGAAGCAAGAGGGAACCGGGCCCTAATAATACTCGAGGTAAGAGGGAACCGAGCCATAATAATACTCGAGGTAAGAGGGAACCGAGCCCTAATAATACTCGAGGTAAGAGGGAACCGAGCCCTAATAATACTCGAGGTAAGAGGGAACCGAGCCCTAATAATACTCGAGGTAAGAGGGAACCGGGCCCTTATAATACTCGAGGAAAGTAGGGCGTAATGCCCTTTATAACGTAAGATATGAAGTTAAGTAGTATGGAATAAAATATTAAAGTATGAATGAAAGTATGTATGTTTGTATGTTATGTGATTAACTAGAACTCACTCAGCGTAGCTGACTTTTAGTATGCACGCTGGCAAGTAGAATGAGGCAGCTAGCTTGAGGGGTACACATGGCAAGCGAATAAGAGACTGATATCGGAAGACTCAAGACGTGTTATGTTTTAATTACTTAGTTTTTGAAAGACAAGTTGTTCGTTTAAGACAAGTTTTGGATTGTTATGAAATGTTTTATGAAAGTTTTTATATTTCGCGAATGTTTTTGTTAACTCTGATGATTAGAACTCTGTCGATGAGTAAATCCAACCTCCAAATGTGAGGTACCGGTAACGGGGCCTTACAATTTATGGAAACCAATATCTGAGAAAACCCAATTTGAATGACATTCAATAACTATACGAAGCACATGAATCTAAACACGGTTTTCCGGGAATGATTGGTAGCTTAGATTGTATGCATCGGGAGTGGTTTAATTGTCCAACAGCTTGGAGAGGTCAGTACATGAGAGGTGATCATCGTCATCCAACAGTGGCTTTGGAAGCAGTAGCTTCACAAGATTTGTGGATATGGCATGCGTATTTTGGTGTTGGCGGTTCGAATAATGACTTGAACGTTCTGGAACAGTCACCATTATTCAACGACTTTGAAAGCGGGGTTGCACCTGATTCTTCTGTTGAGATTGATGGAGTAGAATATAAATATGGTTATTATCTTGTTGAAGGTATTTACCATGATTATTCCGTGTTTATAAACTCGTATTCGGCGCCAATCGGTGAAAAACGTAAGGTATTCGCAAAAGCTCAAGAGGCAGTGAGAAAGGATATCGAGCGAGCATTTGGTGTGCTTAAAAAATGGCATATTATAGCTAACCCGGCGCGAGCTTGGGAACCAAAAAGGCTAACAACTGTTATGTATGCGTGTATCATATTACACAATATGATGATTGAAGAAAAAGGTAAGGCGATTTGTACGTACATTGAAATGGATAATCCACAAGAAGAAGCTAGCGATGAACAAAGAACAATAAACTATGAAGAATTCCGTGACGTACAAACACATCATCTCCTTAAGTCAGATTTAGTTGATCATATTTACGATCTACCTATGAATTAGTTGTGTTTTTTTAATTTACCTTAAGTTATTTTATTTTTTTAATGTGTAATTTATGTTAGTTATATTAAAATTTGAGTTTAAGTTATATTAATTACTTAGAACACAAATAAAGTCTCAACGGATCCAATTTGAAATGCATGTATTTTTCATTACCAACCATCACCATTTAATGTTTTACAAGCCGTTGTAAAACGGTTAAAAAAATTAACTCTAAACTCAAAACTATAAAACCTCATTTAAACCAATGGATCTCTTAACTCAATCCATTTGTAAACAAAATTACCTAGGATGAATCCAAACAACTCACAACATCCATTCGGAAACGACGTTTATCAACCTGGGTTCGAGCCACCTATTTGGCATCGAGTTCCACAATTCTAATGGGTGCAACAACGACGAGTTGCACCCGGTATGCCAATGATGCTCGATGCAAGTCAGTTTCCCGATTATCAACCGATACCCGACTCTCAACTGATACCGTACTCTCAACCGATACCCGACTCTCAACCGACACCCGGCACTCAATCGATACCCGACTCTCAACCGATACCCGACACTCAATCGATACCCGACTGTCAACCGATACCCGACACTCAACCGATACCCGACTCTTAACCGATACCCGACACTCAATCGATACCCGACTCTCAACCATACCCTACACTTAACCGATACCCGACTCTCAACCGATACCCGACACTCAACTAATACCCGGCACTCAACCGATACTCGACACTCAACCATCTAAAGTATCTAAACGAAATACCACCAAAAATACCAACAAAAAGGACGCACCGGAAGGATCCGGACCGGCCTTAGAGTCAACATTTGACTAATGCGGAGCTAGAAGCATTGGCAAAGGTGTGGGTCGACGTTTCGGAGGATGTCGTAAGTTTATTTATATCTTTATTAATAATTTTTTTAAATCTTCACAAAACGTAAACATGTATTGTTTGTCTAGGTTCTTGGTAACTCACGAAAACGAATTGCTTTTTACAAAACCATTACTAAACGGTGTCATGAAGTTCAAAACCGTGAAGAATACCAAACTAGTCATAAAATAAACACGAAGTGGCGAGAATTGAGTAGGCGAACCGCACGGTTTACCGGTATCTACAACAATGCAAGAACCCCAAAATCGGTTGGAGCGATAACGACATTATGACGAAAGCTCAAGAGAAATACTTAAGCATCGAGAGGCAAATTTTACTCATTTTGCAAGTTGGCACATTTTAAAGGATAAACTGAAATGGCATGCGGTGCCCACCGGGGCCGAGTATATTAATGGTGGTGGTGTTATTGGTGGTTCGAAATGCGCAATGACATCCGAAGACGATGATTTCATCTCTAACGATTCCGACATGAATGATGTTGATGACATCCTGGACATAAACCAACCTATCCGCCTCCCGAGCGGACAAAAGCAAGCGAGCGGCCGGAAGCTCGTCATCGAATTTAACGATGGATAAATTGGAATCATTGTCAAACAAATCAGATCCGTTTAACACTGACTATACGAAAATTGAGGAGCGGAAACTCAAAATGAGAGAAAAAACGATGGAGGAGGTGAGGAAGCTGGAAGAGGAGACATTAATGAGGGAAGACTTTAAAATCCTTCAAACTAACATCGACGTCACAGACGAAAAACGTAAACGAGCATTGGAGGTGTTGCAAGCCCAAATCGCCGCAAAATATGTTTAATTGTATTTTTTTTCCTCATTTTATGTTTTAAATTAAGTAATTTGTATTTCTTGTTATTTTTTCAATGAATGCAACTTTATTTTTATTTAAGTTTTAATTTAGTTGTATTAAATTAATCTTATTTATTTTAAATTAAATTAGTTATATAAATATTATTATTTTATTTGAGAATGAAGGAAATAGGTGAAATGGTGACCATTTCCATGAATTTGTGAAAGATGGTGGAATTGAGTGGAGTATGACGTGGAGCTGACATGGCACTACAAAATAATAAGTAAATTGACATCCACTCCTCATAGTCTTATAAATGATGTTAGTAGCATATATATTTTGTTAATAAAAATGATTAAAAAAATGAAGCAAAATATAACATGCACTAAACTATTATTTGGAAAGTTGTTAAACTTTAAAACCTATGGAAATGATATTGTTTAATTTCAATTCAAATTCATGTCATCTTTGTATTATTTGGAAACAACCTTTATTTTGATCAAAATTTTCACACTTTAAGAGTTTTAAACACAATTTTAACATGTTTTCTTTTTTAATTTTCAACAACTTTCCAAAAACTTAAAAATAATAATACACGAGACTTAAAGTTAAAATTTAATAATTCAAAATAAAAAATTATTATAAATATATATTATTAAAATTTCATAATTCAAAAATATATATTAATTATTAAAATTAAAAAAATATATTCATTACGTTTAACTTTAAACCTAATTTAGTTTTACGTAAATTCGAACATTAATATACATTTTTTTAAAACCTTTAATTATTTTCAAACTCAAAATAATTTTTTTAGTCTTTCCAAAGTTATATAAAATTTCATTTATTATAAATCGTTATCCAAGTTTCACAAAATATTAATGTCACTATTTTTACAATAATGTATAATAAAAAACGTATTATATGTTTACCCATCTTACCTAACAATTTTTTTATAAAAAAGATATAAATCTTTCAATTCTAACATCCAAACAATTTGATAGTTAAGTATTCATAATGTTTTCAAACACAATTTATTTTGTTTACATATCGATTCAAATTTTGAAAATCTTATTATATATGGATAGAAACCTAACTAATTATAATAATTAAAATATTAGTTTATTATATTTAATACATTCCTTTATTTTGTATTTAAATTTTATTTAATTTTATTAATTGATTCAAAGTCAATAATTTCAACTTAAGTTTCCTAATTTTCCTCAATCACAATTGATTATGTTGACTTTTTTATTAAAAATTTGAAAGTTTTTAATTATTGAAAATAATAAATTGATTTCCCTCCCAATTTCACATAACAATTGTATTTATTTTAAACTTTTACAATGTTAGGTATTATTCATCCCTTATTTACATATCAAAATCGAATATACGATGGAGATTTTTCCTATTTCTTTTTTCCAGTAACGCGATTTAAATATTTCAGTTGTCAATTAGATTATCAATTTTACATTTTCTTACATAATTCAAATCTTTCATAATTGGTAATTTGTTTATTATGTGATATTAATATTAATATTAATATTAATATTTAATGTTCTCATTTCAGGTTATGTCCCCAACTTGATATAACTAATTTCATGAATTGAGGATTTGTTGATAAGATTTCTTATTTTTTATTTAATATTCATGTATATTTTTGTTATTATTCATGTATTTATGTATTTTTCACAATTTATATAATTTATTTGATTTTTATATAATCAATTATATATTGTTGTTGGTCAAAATCCATTTAATATATTTTAATCATTTTGATTCATTTGAAATTTAATATCATAGCCAATTAAATCACCAATGTCAACGCAATTTAAAACATCGTATGTAACACCCCGACTAAAGCGGAATATGCCCGGGTGTGACGTACAAATTGTTCAAAACACACGTGACACTATTATGTGACAATATTATCATTAATTCATTCAAAGGCATCAAGTACACAAGTTGTTTCAAATAAGGAAATTACTATGAAAATAAAAGTTCCATTCTTATTTAAAATATATTAGGTCTAGTGTCTTCATATGTTTCATCCTCTAATAATTGTACATGTAACATATATATAAAATAATGTCAACTAACTTAATAGTTGGTGAGTTCACACAGTTTAAATACTACATAAAAACCATACAATTCCATGAAAACTTGTGAAAAGCAAGTAACGGTTCTTTACACTCGAATTAAAGGTACTGAGTATAAAGAATAAATGAAGTTCTTTTCCAGTTCGGATTGGGCACCAGCGTACTCAAATCAGGGTCCCTTTTCCACTCGAAACACGGTCTTGAGTGCAAAGGGGGGCGCATGATAATACTTATCGAAGAAATCCATAACGTAATATTTGAGCAAGTAACAAGTAAACACACAAGTCCATGATGCGAATTGTAGTTTGTAAATAATAAATAAATGAAATTGAATTTTTGATAGGATATATATACTACCCCCAAAATAGTTAAAAATGGTAAAAAAAAGGGGGGTGTGAGAAACTCACCTTGAAGTTGAAGACAAACTTGAAATAAAACCAATAGCACGTAAATAAAATCAAAGCAATTGAACTTCATGAACTATAATTAAAAGTACAAAATAAAATATTAACTAACAACTTATAAAAGTAAATAAATTGATATGTCGGTAATTAGAAGTGTTTAAATGTATGTTTTATTATTTTATGGAGTTTGATATTATACTTTAACGGAATTTAGCTTTGAAAATAATTATGTTAGCGTGATATAAATTTTAACGAAATAATAGTTATTAATATAATATTACTTACGAGATTAACATTAAATTTGAATATATTAATGTTTACGGCCTTCACCGGTATATTTTAGTTTAGTATAAATGTTGTCGTTTGGAATTTATAAAGTTTATGACAATATTGCATATATATTTATATATTTATTTCATGAGTTTTAACAAATGTTTCGGGTTGGAAAAAGCTTGGTTTTCGGATGAAAATGTTATAAAATAAACTAAAACAATTTTTATTAAATTAATAATGATTTTATTTGATTTATAATAATTTTTATAAATGTTATTTCGTTAATAAATATCAAAAGAAAGGTTTTAAAAATTAAAGAAAACAAAACAAAAAAACTGCTATGACCCGGGTTTAAACCCGAGTCCCCTAATTGATATGTTCATGGAACCGGTTGGACCAAATTGTTTGTTTGTTATAATAACAAAAACAAAATATTTAACTTAACATTAAAGTTCATCATCTTCATCAAAATCCTAGCTTTTCAAATCTGTTAATCCATTAAAAGTTTGATCATATTTGGTTAGGGGTTTCGTTAATCGACTAAAAAGGATTCAAAACCATATAACTATTACCTCTAATGGTGCCGGAAAGACGATGAACGGCAAGTTGGTCGGAACCGAAATAATAAGAAAAAATAACTGATTATAGAGGGTATGTTTGTGTATATCGATGTTTGGAAAAAGTTTAGTTGAATGTTAGAATCCTATTTATAGGTTCAATTTGATCTATTAGTGATTAATTCGTGTTAATAAGTTTTGAATATAATCCGGTCGGTCGAACGATTAATGGGTGTTTAATAGGTTGTTAATGACGAAATAACTCACGTAATAAACTTTATAATTAGTGGAGACGATGTTTGGATGCATTAACGGATCGAAACGAAACTTAAATCGTTGTTTTACGTGTCGCCGGAGATTCGCCGGAAACATGTTGCCGGTGTCGGAAATACGGGGGACGTGGGAGGGAGACAGCTGGGTTAGGTTTAAATATAATTATTTTATGATAATTTAAAAATATTACCATTTACACCCTGAAGTTTATACATATATATAAATCTGATTTAAACTTTAGTTACACTTTCAACCTTGAACTTTCAAATGCTAAACTTGGTATAATTTTATATCCTTTGATTAATTTTAAATTATACTCGGTTAGTTCGCATATCGTTTAACATAGTAAAAATTTATAACTTGGAGTTTCGTTACTTGAACAAAAACAATAGGAATGAACGAATAATAACATAAACCATCGGAAGTATTATATAAACAGTGAACGAAATAACAAGAATACATCGAAACAACAAACGGGTCGGTTTAACGAGTATAAATACATAAGACAAAACTTGAAATATATTTATATTTGTACATATATTCATAAACAAAAACCGGAAATTTAAAATGGGTCGGATTTTCGGGTTTGAAAAGTAACGAATGTTACAGGAATTACAACTTTTGGAAATTTCGTCCCGAAATTAAAATAAAAATAAAAATTTTAAAAGAGAACAACCAATATACGTAGTTGTTAGAAATATTTACAATTTTTATATATACATAATTAAAATAATATAACGCCGATCTTTGAATGACCTGAAAGAACGCCACAATTGGAAAATATGACAAGCACATCTATATATAGGATCTACCAGCGGCGTATCCACTATGCCCTTATCATATTGTATTTGTCCCATTCTCCAAACTCATTCCAAGTTCCGAGTTATTTCACACAACCGGACTTATTATATTTTCCATGCGAGGACTTTGATAATTACGTGTCAACCCATAATTACCTCTATCGTCGGATGGTCCATATAACTTGCTCTATTGTGTGGTTTTAAGGCATAGACTTTAGATAATTATAAAAAAATTACTCAAATAGAACATTGAAAATCAAAAATAATGAATTAAAAGGGTAAAAACATTACAAAACACATTTTTAGACCATTCAAGCCAAGGGCAACGTGAAACACTAAGTCAAGTAAATGAGATAATCGTGGTCTACACTAAGTAAACGATGTTAAAAATGAAATAAACGAGGTAATGAAGTTAAAGAATGAAACATTTAGAATTCTGAACATTGTAACATGTAATTGAAATAATGGGGTCGAGAATAACGTGGCAAGTAAACGTAGTATTTAACTAACGAAATATGAACATGTAAATTGATAACACATTGGGTCGAGAATAGCTTAAATAAACGAAACTTTTAAGTATCAACATATCAAGATGTTTAACAAATGGAAATCTTCGATTGAATTGCAGCGCAATTAACTGTAACATTGAGATGAAATAAAGTGAAAATTACCAAATATAAATTAATAATTTGAAATAAAGCGGATAAACAAAATTCTATTATCACATTATTAAAATCCATTAAGTTTGTGAGAGAAAAGTTCCAATAGCAATCTTCGGTTTATCAAAGTAAGTAGTTGAAACCTTGAAAATAAATCGTTGGTCTGAGATGAAGAATAACGAATTGATTCAAATAAAAACTTTGTGTGGGAAGAGAACAAAAATTACCAAAGAGATTCGTGTAAATAAACATAACCTAAACTCAACATGTGCATAGGACACAGTTCTGGTTCAAAGTATACAAATTTATTTAGAGAAAGTCGGTCACATATATTCAAATGTAGAAATAAAATGAAAATACAGTGTCTATTAGGTAGCTATGTACACATAAATGTTCATGGTCCCAATTTTCACTTAACGGTTACATTTATGGAAAGTTGGCAATAGACCACGAGATTTGAAATAACAAGCGTAAACCAAGTTAATAAAGCAAATAAGAATGATGTACGAATTTACGCTTTGTAAAATACAGATGAATATAGATCAAAGATCAATGAACAATCAAAATAAACTTCGTAAACAATATTCTAAAGAAGTGGATGTAAAAATCACTTTGGGTATGCCGAAAAAAATGTGAAGGAGAAGTTAAAGAAAAGAAAATTTAGTTTATAATGCTTGTCTTCTCGAGTGTCGGTGGTATGAGAGGTTGACGTGGGAGCTGGTGCCATGATTTCTTAGCCGAAACTCATTGGTGTTAACGAAGGGGAAATAAAGGAAGGAACACAACATATATTTTAATTCACTAAAATTAGTTGTAAATCGTGGTGTTTTTTTATATCTCATGATGAAATAAGATTTATTCTATTTTTATTTAGACAAAAAGTTCTTTTTTTTTTGCTATCGCTAAGACTTGCATGTTTTATGAAATCTTAAACGTAAAAACAAATGTTTTCTTTTGGGCAATGACATCGGAAAAAAAATTGCCAGATTACTTGACTTGTTGAATGAAAAATAGTTTTAAAAGGGCTAAATACTTGTGTGAAGTAAATATTTTACTTTATATATTATTATATTAATAGTAGTAACGATGATACTAGTCATAATAATATTAATAATAATAATAATAATAATAATAATAATAAATTTTAATAATATTATTGATAATTATCCTTATAGTAATAATAATGATGACGGTGATGGTACTAATAACAATAATAGTTGTGATATTAGTAAAGATGATAGTATCAATAACATTAATAATAATAATAATTATTATAATAATAATAATAATATCGATAATAAATTCTTTTTAAAGAAAATGCATTTGACTTAAAGTTAAATATAACTGACGATTTGGATTAGGCGCGAGGTGTTAGTAAAAGAAATAAAATGTAGGAAATTATGCAAAAGAAAAATATAGACGAGTTTGATTAGTTTTGTAAAGATCTAGGTATTAAAACCGGAAAATCGTATAAGGTCGACAAAGGATGCGAGGTTAGGGTATTGCATGGCGGAAAAAACAAAGTTAGGCCTTCCAAAGTATGGCTGGTGTGCTAGGGTCATCACAATGATAGTAGGCTTGAAGCACGAGGTCAAACATGTGATTGAGACAAATGGTTAGGTACAGGTCTCGCAGATGTGTGAGTGGCGTTGAGTTTGGGTAGGGTTATGCAATAGGTGGTAATTGAATCTACCGCAAGTAACAACTCGGACTTTCCAAGATTTATTATTTATATTAAAACCCAACCCATTTCGATGCTCGGGAAATTTTATCACTTTTTATTGTGCTAAATTTTATTATTTTATTAACATTTAATTATTTATAATTATATCTTTTGTGTTTTTACAAAATTAATCCAAAATATAAAGTCTTAACCCTTTTGTGTTCACTCTCAAACTTCAGGGTTCTGATTATAAATAATGTTATAACCCATATCACTAACTGGTTATCCATATACCAAACTCGTATCCACATTTCATTTCTTGTACCCTAAATCGTTATCTATTAATTTGAACTTTGAATCTTCGTTTGTTTGTGGTATTTGATCTCGTAATTATTATGTTTACGTTATTTACGGCATAATAATCAAGATAAACGTGTTAATTAAATTCAAAATTTATCTTTTATCCGGAATATGATCTGAACAAAACCCTAAAATCTGTATCCTATATAAGCGATGCTTCCGAGTCATTTGAAACCACACGCTGCACTCTCAAGTCGTCGCCTACAATAACCCTTAACCAATTGCATTTTTATTGTAATCCCGGTAGCGATATGGTGCGATTTTTAGCCGAAAATACTCGGTACTCGTTCACCTTCAATTAAAACGAGGTAAGGTAATTAATTTATGTGGTTAAGATAGGACTTTCATGGGGATTAAAATCCCTAAACATAATCGGTCATACATGGACCGATTTCCCAATTGCAAATTAGGGTTCATGATCAATCTCTGGTTCTGTTTATAATTATTTGGTTCTGGGTTATTCGGCATGTCGCTGGATAGCCCAGCTGGATAGTTCATATGTCTTATGGGGGGCAGGTCGCGGGTTCGAGACCCTGCCACCCTGATTAATCAGTTTTATTTTTTAATATTTATTTAAACATTTTATTAAGTATATTATTAATATTAATAATCAAATAAAGCTATTTTATTAAGAACCGACCATATAAAGCTTGTGTTTTCTCACATCTTTTGTCCGTATATGTACGTATAAGAAAAACATATATGTATATATACGAAAACTAATATTTATGTTTTAATATACATATATATTAAATATACAACCAATAAACTTTATATATAAATATATTTATAAAACTAACAATATTTTAAAAAGATGTATTTTACTTTTATATACTTTATGCATAATTAACAAACTAATTATTTTATATAAATCTTTATATATATAATATTATATTATTATAATATTAACTTAATAATGGTTATAGAGTTTTCGTAATCAATCTGGTGCTTTCCTTAGTGTATCCGTCTTTCTCTTTGTTTCTTTATTAGGCTTTAACGTTCACGTGTGATTTCCCGCATTCTCAATATTCTCAATCACTTTTGTTCGTCTATCGAGGTGAGTACCACATTCCCCTATTTTACTCGTTTTCCACGTTTTTAGGACATATGCGTAAATTATATTTCTCATATATACTTATACACATATATACTTATACACAAAACTGCAACTATTGTCTTATGTGTTAACAATTTATACCTTACTTGTTTATGTGTTTACATGTGCTTACATGCTTTACGTGAGCCGATCGGAGAGGTCCAACATATTCTCATAATAGTATGATCATACGCAAGTCGTTATAGTTTTGTGCTTCTCGACATCTCATTTATACTTGCTCATTTCGTTAATTTATTATTCCAATATGACTTGTTGAAATTACGTATTTTTTATATATACTACATGTACATTTAAACTGGTGTGTTGCTCACTCAACCTAGTGTTGACAAATCTACTTTATTTTCAACGCATATGCAGGTCATCATGTGACGTGATTATCAAGATTGTTTGAAGCAACTTAGGATGCATATTAGAGAAAAGATACAAGAACTTAACTATGGTTGTTTATTGTAATTGTTATTTATGAGTTTGATGTACTTGATTATTTAACTAAATTTAATAGATATTGTCACTCTTGCAATTTCATAATAGTACCTTGAGAGCTGTAGGCAATCAGTTCACGCCCCGAAATTTCCGCCGTAGGTTGGGGTGTGTAAGGCCCTGTTACCGGTGCCCTACATTGAAAGTTGGATTTAACCATAAACACTGTAACATCCTAAAATTTATAATGTTGAATAAAGGAAGTTATGTTTAGTGATTTCGCGTAATTAATTAAGGTCGGGTAAGGAGCGGACCATGGACTTGGTTTAATTGAGATGGGTTAAATGAGAATGGGATCTAAGGGATATAAATATCCCCTAAACCCAAAATATCTTCATTTCCATCTTATCCTTTCACACTTCCAAAACACACACACACCACACACTACAACCGCCGGCCGGCCGGAAGAGAGAAAGGCGGCAGATCCGAGGGAGAGAGAGAGAGATTAGTTGTGATAACGAGTAAACAAGACCCAAACAAGCTCAAAAAGGTATGATTCTTGATCTTTGAAGTTTAAAGATCCGAGCTTTTAGTGTATAAACGACCGAAAATGGTCGGGAAGCGTAGTGGGTGATGTTGGACCGTAACAAGGGTGTTAAAATCGCTCGAAATGTTGGACAGAAACCGAAACAGCGGCTATCTGGGAAACTTCGCCCTCATCTGGGCAACTTCGCCTTCAAAGCGATGAACTTCGCCTGCAAGCCAAGTTCGCCTGATGAACTTCGCCTGCAAGCTAAGTTCGCCTGATGGCAACTTCGCTGTAAAGCTAAGTTCGCCTAACTGGCAACTTCGCCTGAAGCTAAGTTCGCCTGATGGCAACTTCGCTGTAAAGCTAAGTTCACCTGATAACTTCGCCTAGAGCTAAGTTCGCCTGAGGTTTAACTTCGCCTAAAGCCAAGTTCGCCTGATAACTTCGCCTAAAGCTAAGTTCGCCTAAGGTTTAACTTCGCTTAAAGTCAAGTTCGATTAGAAAATAAATTAAAAATCTAATGAAAAATGTGTTAAGACAGTTAATGGAAATAAAATTTTTCCAAGCTGACCTGGCAACTCGACCCCAGCCAGGGGCTCTGCCCCTTGGACCCTGCTAGGGGCTGCCGCCCCTAGACCCCGCTGCCAGGGGCGCTTCCCCCGGACCCCCGTTCGTTGTGGGTCATATAAAGATAGAAATACATTATGAGAAGTGATAGTTAATTGATACGTATACTTGTTATACAGTCAGCCGTGCACAACTAAAGAAAGGGATTACGATTAACGGTGAACGTAACCGTGTTCAGGTGAGTTTCTAGCCCCATTTATGTGTTACGTTTTCGGGGCTGTGTGCATACTCAATATGTTTGTTAATACACTTATCCTAAGAGATAAGTGTATGCCTTATGTGGATAATGTGAAATGTATGAATGATTGCTTGATGGTACGTGAACGATCTTCGGATATTGCACGTACTGTCAGGTTGTAACGCTATGTATAAGGTAAGTATGTTATGTATGTTTATGTGTATGAACATGATAGAGATAATAGAAGAAAGAAATGATAATGTATGGTTGTATGGTTACGAAAAGGGTACCGAGCCCTAATAATACTCGAGGTATGATGTATGGTTGTATGGTTACGAAAAAGGTACCGAGCCCTACTAATACTCGAGGTATGATGTATGGTTGTATGGTAACAAAGAGGGAATCGAACCCTACTAATATTCGGGAACTAGGGAACCGAACCCTACTAATATTCGAGGAAAGAGGGTACCGAGCCCTAATAATACTCGAGGAAAGAGGGTACCGAGCCCTAATAATACTCGAGGAATGTAGGGCGTAATGCTCTTTATAACGTAAGATATGAAAGTAAGTTAATACAAAAGAAAGTAAGAAAGTATGAAAGTAAGAAAGTATGAAAGTAAGAAAGTATGAAAGTAAGAAAGTATGAAAGTATAAAAGTATGAATGAAAGGATATAATTTTATGTGCATGGTATGATTATGTGATTAACTAGAACTCACTCAGCGTAGCTGACTTTTAGTATGCACGCAGGTGAGTAGATTGAGGCAGCTTGCTTGAGGAGACACGTGGCACTGAACAAGAGTCTGGCATCTGAAGACTTATGATGTTTTAATTTTAATGTTTTAATGTGAAAGACAAAGGATGTTTTGAGACAAGTTATGAAATATTGTAATGTTTTATGAAAGTTTTATATTCCGCATAAATGTTTTAATTAACTCTGATATTTAGAACTGTGTTTATGAGTAAATCCAACACGAAAGTAGGGTTACCGGTAACGGGGCCTTACAAGTTGGTATCAGAGCAAAGTTCGAGAGATTTAAGCATCCTACATGCTTAGACTCGAACAGAGTATGGGATATAAGTAAGAAAGGAAAGAAGATGCCAGTTCAAGAATGCCATGTGTCGCTCAAGCAAGATCAGTAAAGGTAAGGTGTATGATTAAATGATATATGTTAATGAGAAAGAAAAGATACGTGAACGACATGGATAGAAATAATTGATTGTTTGATTTGACAAACTGCTTAAGTAGAACCAGCACAAATAGACTCATAAAAGGAAGTGTATAGGACACGGAAAGTAACGTGATCAGCTAATCACAACTGGCCACTGTTATTACCTGTTAGCCTTACTATCCTTGTACTAGATAGTTCCTTGAGTGATGATGTTTGTGTTTTCCCTTTTAGAATACTAATGGCTGGAGCAAGAAGGTTTGTTGGTAAGGGAGGTCACACTGGACGTCCTCTTGGAATGCGCGTTGTCCGAGAACCTTCTGAAGAACTAGTTACTACCACGAAAAAGGATAAAAGTGAAACTTTGCAAGGACCAAGCAGCAATGAAGGGTATCAGCTGGATCCTGTTACTCAATATGCCATTTCTTACGCTGTAGCTGCTGCAGAGAAGAAATTTCGTACTGACAAGTCTGCCGAAAACCATGCAAGGGCCACTGAGAAGGCAGGAGAAGACGGTAAGAAGGGTGATGATGATAAGGGAGGAGCGAAAGGAACCAATGGATCTGTAGATGTCGTGGAGTATGCGGGGAAAAAGATACCAAAGGTCGCGGGAAGGGAAACATGCAAAGTGTGCGGGAAGATGCACCTAGGAGAATGCAAGGCTGGTCCAAATCAGTGCTACCGATGTGGGAAGAAGGGACACATAACTCGTGATTGCACCGAGGACCAGAAATGTTATAAGTGTGGTAAGTCGGGTCACTTAGCTAGGGATTGTGGGGGAGCAAGAACGGTGGGGGAAAAGAAGGAAAAGAAATGGGCTACCTCTACTAAGCGGTCTGGCTTGATGGTGACAACAACTGATGAGAGGAAGGCCAAGGTTGGGAACAAGGATGCATGTAAGACATGGGGGCGAGTGCACCAGGAAGAATGCAAGACTGGGACAGACAGGTGCTATCGATGTGAAAAGAGTGGGCATTATTCTCGAGAATGCCCTGATCGTCCAAAGTGCTTCAAATGCGAAAAAGCTGACCACATGGCTAGGGATTGCAAGGAATCAGGGGCGGGAGGTGCGAAAGGATGAAGACTTGGGAAAACTGCAGAGAGGAACACCTGATGAAGGAATAATTGCTCATGCAATGGTTTTATTAAGTTACTTTTGCTTAAGGACTTGTTTTATGTTAGGGTTTAAAACTTATGTTTATCAGTGGAGTGTAATATATTGAGTTTGGTTATGAATGATTATTATGCTATGATGAAAGGTTGTTTTAGACAATAGTGTTAAAAGTACTAATCGAAGACTTGGAAGGATGAGATGAGTCTTGGTACATCGAGGGTCTCATGGACGAGCTACCTTAAATAGCTAAAACACATGACCACCATTCGATGGCTACAAGTCAGGAGTAAGAAGGATAACTCAGAAAGTGAAAGTTGATAGTATTCAGTTGGGGGAAGTTTCAGGAAGAAGCCTTTGAAGAATTGAAGAAGAGACTCACGCAAGCTCCAATCCTTGCTCTACCCGATGGCGACGAGGATTTCGTTGTTTGTGCTGATGCCTTGCATC
The DNA here is from genome assembly GCF_021521415.1 of Bidens hawaiensis. Classification (NCBI taxonomy): domain Eukaryota; kingdom Viridiplantae; phylum Streptophyta; class Magnoliopsida; order Asterales; family Asteraceae; genus Bidens; species Bidens hawaiensis. The sequence goes on from NW_027500411.1 coordinate 35,851, forward strand.
AAGGGTTAGGTTGCGTGCTGATGCAACGAGGGAAGGAGATAGCTTACGCGTCAAGACAGTTGAAGGTCCATGAGAGTACTTATCCGACGCATGATTTGGAGTTAGCAGCTGTAGTACATGCTCTTAAGATATGGAGGCATTATCTGTACGGTGCTAAGTGTATTATCTATACAGATCATAAGAGTTTAATGTACTTCTTCGAGCAGAAAGAATTGAACATGAGGCAGAGAAGATGGTTAGAATTGATAAAGGATTACGACTGTGAGATTAAGTATTACCCCGGTAAAGCTAACATGGTCGCTGATGCGCTAAGTCGTAAGAATGAGGAAGTCCTTGCAACAATGAAGTCCTACAAGTTGATCATGAACCCAAGTCTTTTTGAAGAAATCATCAAGGTGCAGTCAGAGGTGTTAGTAGATGAAGGGTTAGTAAAGAAAGAAAGGATTTATGGCCAGCAAGATGAGTTGATGGAAAACACTCATGGAGTTAAAACTAGGTTCGACCGTATGTGGATCCCACGCCATGGTGATCTTAGAAGTCGAATCTTAGATGAAGCTCATAAGTCAAGGTACTCAATCCATCGTGGAGCTACAAAGATGTACCAAGACTTGAAAAGAGATTACTGGTGGCCGGGAATGAAGAATGATGTAGCGGATTATGTTAGTAAGTGCTTAACTTGCTTACAAGTCAAAGCCGAGCACCAAAAGCCTTACGGGAAGATGCAACCGCTAGAGATACCTGAGTGGAAATGGGAACACATCACCATGGATTTCATAACTAAGCTACCTCGTACAGCTAAGCAACATGATACCATCTGGGTTATTGTGGACCGTTTGACCAAGAGTGCTCACTTTCTGCCCATACGAGAGGCCATCTCGTCAGAAACGTTAGCAAGCTAGTTCATCAAAGAAGTTGTAACCAAGCATGGGGTACCGTTATCGATCGTGTCTGATAGAGATACACGGTTTACTTCGAGGTTCTGGAAGAAATTCCATGAAGCTATGGGGACGAGGTTGAACATCGGTACGGCGTATCATCCTCAAACTGATGGACAGTCTGAAAGGACGATCCAAACCCTTGAGGATATGCTACGTGCTTGTGTTTTAGATTTTGGTGGAAGTTGGGATGATCATCTGCATCTGGCAGAGTTCTCCTATAACAACAGTTACCATTCAAGTATTGGTATGCCACCGTTTGAGATGCTTTACGGTAGACGATGTAGAACCCCGGTGTGTTGGGGTGAGATTGGTCAGAAAGAAATGGGAAGCCTAGAAGTGGTTCAGGAAACGTCTTCAAAGTTCGATCTGATTAGAAGCAAGATTGAAAGCCGCGCAAGACAGACAAAAGTCTTATGCAGATAAGCGGCGACGACCAATTGAGTTTAACGTGGGTGACTATGTGATGCTCAAGGTCTCGCCTTGGAAGGGGATTATCCATTTTAGGAAAAGAGGAAAGTTGAGTCCGAGGTACATTGGACCGTTCAAGATTGTATATCGTGTGGGTGAAGTAGCTTATAAACTGGATTTACCCGATGAGTTAGAAGGAATTCATTCAACCTTCCATGTTTCTCATCTGAGGAAGTGTCTAGCTGATGACACGTCTCACGTGCCATTGATGGATATTGAGGTTGATGAACAATTGAACTACATCGAGCAACCGATAGAGATCGTTGATCGCAAGGAGAAGCAGCTTCGTCACAAGATTATACCTTTGGTAAAAGTGATATGGAAACACCGCAAAGGATCGGATGCTACTTGGGAAGCCGAGGATGAGATGCGCAAGTTTTACCCTAGTTTGTTTATCTAATAGTTAGGTTTCGGGGACGAAACCTCTTTAAGGGGGGAAGACTTGTAACATCCTAAAATTTATAATGTTGAATAAAGGAAGTTATGTTTAGTGATTTCGCGTAATTAATTAAGGTCGGGTAAGGAGCGGACCATGGACTTGGATAAATTGAGATGGGTTAAATGAGAATGAAATCTAAGGGATATAAATATCCCCTAAACCCAAAATATCTTCATTTCCATCTTATCCTTTCACACTTCCAAAACACACACACACCACACACTACAACCGCCGGCCGGCCGGAAGAGAGAAAGGCGGCAGATCCGAGGGAGAGAGAGAGATTAGTTGTGATAACGAGTAAACAAGACCTAAACAAGCTCAAAAATGTATGATTCTTGATCTTTGAAGTTTAAAGATCCGAGCTTTTAGTGTATAAACGACCGAAAATGGTCGGGAAGCGTAGTGGGTGATGTTGGACCGTAACAAGGGTGTTAAAATCGCTCGAAATGTTGGACAGAAACCGAAACAGCGGCTATCTGGGAAACTTCGCCCTCATCTGGGCAACTTCGCCTTCAAAGCGATGAACTTCGCCTGCAAGCCAAGTTCGCCTGATGAACTTCGCCTGCAAGCTAAGTTCGCCTGATGGCAACTTCGCTGTAAAGCTAAGTTCGCCTAACTGGCAACTTCGCCTGAAGCTAAGTTCGCCTGATGGCAACTTCGCTGTAAAGCTAAGTTCACCTGATAACTTCGCCTAGAGCTAAGTTCGCCTGAGGTTTAACTTCGCCTAAAGCCAAGTTCGCCTGATAACTTCGCCTAAAGCTAAGTTCGCCTAAGGTTTAACTTCGCTTAAAGTCAAGTTCGATTAGAAAATAAATTAAAAATCTAATGAAAAATGTGTTAAGACAGTTAATGGAAATAAAATTTTTCCAAGCTGACCTGGCAACTCGACCCCAGCCAGGGGCTCTGCCCCTTGGACCCTGCTAGGGGCTGCCGCCCCTAGACCCCGCTGCCAGGGGCGCTTCCCCCGGACCCCCGTTCGTTGTGGGTCATATAAAGATAGAAATACATTATGAGAAGTGATAGTTAATTGATACGTATACTTGTTATACAGTCAGCCGTGCACAACTGAAGAAAGGGATTACGATTAATGGTGAACGTAACCGTGTTCAGGTGAGTTTCTAGCCCCATTTACGTGTTACGTTTTCGGGGCTGTGTGCATACTCAATATGTTTGTTAATACACTTATCCTAAGAGATAAGTGTATGCCTTATGTGGATAATATGAAATGTATGAATGATTGCTTGATGGTACGTGAACGATCTTCGGATATTGCACGTACTGTCAGGTTGTAACGCTATGTATAAGGTAAGTATGTTATGTATGTTTATGTGTATGAACATGATAGAGATAATAGAAGAAAGAAATGATAATGTATGGTTGTATGGTTACGAAAAGGGTACCGAGCCCTAATAATACTCGAGGTATGATGTATGGTTGTATGGTTACGAAAAGGGTACCGAGCCCTACTAATACTCGAGGTATGATGTATGGTTGTATGGTAACGAAGAGGGAATCGAACCCTACTAATATTCGAGAACTAGGGAACCGAACCCTACTAATATTCGAGGAAAGAGGGTACCGAGCCCTAATAATACTCGAGGAAAGAGGGTACCGAGCCCTAATAATACTCGAGGAAAGAGGGTACCGAGCCCTAATAATACTCGAGGAATGTAGGGCGTAATTCTCTTTATAACGTAAGATATGAAAGTAAGTTAATACAAAAGAAAGTAAGAAAGTATGAAAGTAAGAAAGTATGAAAGTATGAAAGTATAAAAGTATGAATGAAAGGATATAATTTTATGTGCATGGTATGATTATGTGATTAACTAGAACTCACTCAGCGTAGCTGACTTTTAGTATGCACGCAGGTGAGTAGATTGAGGCAGCTTGCTTGAGGAGACACGTGGCACTGAACAAGAGTCTGGCATCTGAGGACTTATGATGTTTTAATTTTAATGTTTTAATGTGAAAGACAAAGGATGTTTTGAGACAAGTTATGAAATATTGTAATGTTTTATGAAAGTTTTATATTCCGCGTAAATGTTTTAATTAACTCTGATATTTAGAACTGTGTTTATGAGTAAATCCAACACGAAAGTAGGGTTACCGGTAACGGGGCCTTACAAACACCGTTCTAAATATCAGAGTTAATTAAAACTTCCGCGGAATATAGATCTTTTATTAAATACTACATAATACTTCATAAACAGGTCTAAAACAAACATCTTGTCTTTCAATTATAAAAACATTAAACATAACATCATGAGTCTTCGGATGCCAGCCTCTTATTCTTCTGCCATGTGCCCCACTCAAGCTAGCTGCCTCATTCTACTCACCTGCGTGCATACTAAAAGTCAGCTACGCTGAGTGAGTTCTAGTAAATCATATAACATACAACACATTCATAATTACATGCTTTCGTTCATACTTTATACGTTCATACCTTCGTTCATTATACACCTACTTACCTTCATACCTTATTTCTTTCATTTTCATACCTTACGTTTAAAAGAGCATTATGCCCTACCTTCCTCGAGTATTATTAGGGCCCGGTTCCCTTTTGTCTCTTGTATTGTTAGGGCCCGGCTTCCTCTTGCCTCGAATATTATTAGGGTTCGGTTCCCTCTTGCCTCGAGTATTATTAGGGCTCGGTTCCCTCTTGCCTCGAATATTATTAGGGCTTGGTTCCCTCTTGCCTCGACTATTTTTAGGGCCCGGTTCCCTTTCGTTACCATACAACCATACATTACCTTTCTTTGTCATTATCATTATAACATTCATACATACATACATACATATTATACATGCATTATTCATACATACCTTCCTTTGTATAATCATTTCATACTTGCTACACAATACTTCCCTTAACAATACGTGCAATATCCGAAGATCATTCACGTACTGTCAAGCATACATTCATAATATAACATAACTATCATATTCATCCTAAAAACATACACTTACCACTTAAGGTAAGTGTATTAACATTCACATTGAGTATGCACACATCCCCGGAAACATAGCAAGGTGTGGGGCTAGAAACTCACCTGGATTCTGTTACGCTCGCCGATAACGGTTATCCCTTTCTTTAACTGAGCTCGGCTAACTGGAAATTAATTATGTGTATTATTACTTGTCCTAATCACGTTATTCGTGTTTCAGTCGACATGGCTAAGTCTGATCTATTCTAATGGTCTTAGAAGACATTGTATTTGAATGGTCATGTGTTAGGATACCATTGACATCAAAACATCAATGAATTTTAATGACCATATGTTTAGAATACAATTTATGTTACAACACTAATGTATTCTAACGAGCTTATGTTCGAATACATTTCGCATTCGAATGGGCAACACTTATTTTAATCTTTCTTTTTTTTTTGTTCGAATAGGACATAATATTCGAATACATTGTGTATTCGAATACATAATGTATGCAAATACATTGTGTATTCTATTACACATGTATGCTTTGTCCTTGAAACCTTGTATTCGATATTTCAAGCTATTCGAATGGAACTCACTGTATTCGAATCAATATTGTATTCGAGTTTACACCTTGTATGTGAATCCTATAATGTATTCGAGTTTATGTATGTATGCGAATAGATATATGTATTCGAGTATATGTATGTATACGAGTCATCTAATGTATTCGATTATGTACATTGTATTCGAACCATCCGTTGTATTTGAGTGTATACATTGTATTCGAACCATTCGTTGTATTCGGGTGTGGGGTTTGTATTCGAGCCATTCAATGTAAGCGAATGTATGTATTGTATGCTAGCCCATAATTGTATTCGAACTCCTAGGCACTCGAATACCCCACTGTTGGATCGTCTTTTCCTTTATTCTCATTATCCATACATGTTTGAACATCTACACTTCTATTATGGCATTATATTAACCCTTAAACATTTCCATATCCTTGCTCGGCTAAGACTTAGCCCGTTTATCCATAAAGCTTGAACCTTGATGGGTGTTCAAACCCGTTTTAGGCTAGATCTAGGTTGTGATTCAATAAAGTTTCAACCTTTATTTCTTCCAAATCCATTTTAACTAGATCTAGGGCTTTTTTTTAACATGAATCGTATATACTTACAAGTTCGTTAAGTCCATTTTTATCATCAAGTTTGCAACTTTATGATTCATCTATCCACGATCTACTCTAGGGCTAACCGTTCATAAAAACATAATCTTTAAGGATAAAGAACATACCTTTATGCCTTTTTAGGCTATGGTTAGCTTTGATATTCTCCAAGGATCTTGTATCTTGCTCGTATAGTTGACGGGTGGTCCATTGGACAACCCTTAAGTGATTTAAGACCGTAATAATTATGTATTGAATTGGTTTATTTTGTTGAATTAGATAACTACGGTGTGTTCGGTTATTTATAGGTTAAGAGGAGGTTCCGAAGATGTTATGGTGTATAACGAAGAAACCTAAGGAACCGGGGACGCGATAAAGGTCAAAAGAGGTGAAAACAGGTAGGTGAGGCTGAAGTCCACCGTGATCCACGGTTGAGACCGTGGGCCACGGTCCAAAATGTCAAAAGTGGACAGAGGTCACCGTACCGTGGCCTCTGCTCCACCGTGAAGACCACTGTGACCCATGGTGGTGACCGTGGGCCACGGTCCAGTTTATGTAGAAAGACACCGTGACCCACGGTGTGAACCGTGGGCCACGTTGCGGGTCGTAAATGCCCGATTCTCTTAATATTTTTAGTCGTTTTTCAATGACTTTTCATCTATCTTTCATTCAAAAGACCTCTAGGACGATTTTGGGAGTGCAAGTACTTTATTTTGGTGATTGTAATCGTTGAATTGGTATTTTAGATTCATCTACATACTTTAACTGATGCGATGATGAACTGAATGATGAGTGGCTACTACTCTTTATGTTATCTCCCTAATTGTAAGGTTTCAATTGACTATCTGTGAATTGTTTATGTTATTGTGGGATAGTAATTTGATAAATTGATTGTATTGCTATGGTGATTGTGCTTTTTCCTTGTAATTGTTAGTATAGTATAAATTCGTGTTCTTGACTATCCGTTCTTGGTGCCATAGGCAATCGAGATTTAGTAGAAGAGAATTAGGGTTAACTATATCATACTGATTATCGAGTGATAAACTTGCGTTTTTTATAATTCAAGTACTTAGTCCTCTTTGATCACTTTCAAACACACTTTCATGAATTATGTCTATGTAGTTCATCCCAAAAGAAAACATTAACATTATCAATATTAAAAACCTGAAATCGGGAGAGAGCATTGTTTCTAATATTATTTAAAACTCGTTTATTGCTTTAGTTCTTTTTGTTAATCAAAACCAAACAACCAAATCTTTGAATTTACTTTGCACTTAGTTTAATATAGTTTAATTATAAAGCTACTTATTAACATGTTTTCCACAAACTCCTTGTGTTCGACACCCGCTTATCGCTATCTAATTAGTTATAATCGGTTTATTTTTGAGCGAGTCTTCGACCTCACGTCAAATTTTGGCGCCGTTGTCGGGGAGTAGTGAGCAACATGTGTTAGTTTTAGTAGTTTTTGTTCTTTATTTTCAGGTTTACGTTGGTTGTGTTAGTATGCAGGTACCTACAGGTGTATGCATACTAGAAGATCTAACAGGTCATCACCACTAGTAATCGATCCCGAGATTGATAGAACGCTTCGAAGAAACCGAGTCTTACTCAGGGAGAACAAGCTTCTTGGTTCTCCAACTACATTAAACAGCACCATGGAATCACCAGTTCCCACTTCGGGTCAACCATTACCATCCACACCTCCACCAAATCCACCTCCACCGATCACTACTAATATACCTACAGCATCAAGTGAATTGCAACCATCACCCATAACCGAACCCATCCCTGCTCAATACACCTATGCAATATCATCCACATTGCCATCTATTTCCAACATGTTCCCTACATTTTTTGCATCATCATCTCAACAAAACCAACCACCAACCTTTCAACAATCACAATAAAGCTACCAATAGCAACCCCAACCTTTCTTGCAACATTCAAGATCACAAGGTGACGGATACAGATATGGGTTTGACAGTGAATTTGAGGGGTATGAAGTGGAAGGTTACTACATGGGAGGTGACGGAAGCAAAAGGGTAAATCCGGGAAATTTTGGTTATGGTCAATGGCAACAACCGGAACCGTTGCAAGAGCTTAATCGCCAACAACCACCACCGGTTGTCCAACAAAGCGTTCAACCACCACCGATTCAACAACAATTTCAATAACAACCACCGGTTGTTGTTCATCAATAAGTTCAGCCGCCACCGATTGTTCAACAACCACAAGGGCAACGTCAAGATCAACAAATTCAACAACAAATGCCCCAACCATAGTTTCAACAACAATTTGCGCAGCCAAGGCCCATTTATTGGCAAATGGGTCAACCAAGAGTACCAATGGGAGTACCAAGAAGGCATGTGTAATACCCCGCAACCGCAGCGAAAACGTAAACGGGATGCGACAGACACCTCTGATATCAACCACATTGTTTATAAAGAAAACTGAATGCATTAATATACTTCAAAATTTCATTATCTCGTATTTCATTACCGTTTAGGTGATACACACATCATACAATACGATACCTAATTCTATCTGTTATAATGTATCCTAACATCCCGCACGCAAATCGTACACACATCAAGCACTTAGCACGTAAGCAATCACTTCATCTTAATTGTACCTGAAAAGCATGTGAGAAAACGGGTCAACTACGAATAGTTGGTGAGTTTCACAATTCAAGTAAACCATGATAAATCATTATCAAAATATCATATTATCTGGGGACACTGTTAACCCAGTACTGTACTCATTCTGGGGGCAACGTTAACCCAGAAACACTTTCAAAGACATCTGGGGACACAGTTAACCCAGTAACACTTCCAAAGACATCTGGGGACACAGTTAACCCAGTTACACTTCCAAAGACATCTGGGGACACTGTTAACCCAGTACTGTACCCATTCCGTACGATTCCCATACAATCAAATATTTATAAATACACGCAAATCCATGCGTTCAGTATGTACTTAAACATCTCAGTAAAAACATGCTTCCGCCCTGAGAAAATATTCGAAAACAGTTCAGAAAAAGGGGCTCGTGAAACTCACCTTAGCACATGCAAGCAGGTAACAACAATCATTATCAGTTAACACGTCCAATCTGTAATATGATCCCTACGATCGTTACTATACAGTCATTATTAATATAACTTTAACCAAGTTAACCGGTACATCTGGGGACACTGTTAACCCAGCACTATACCCGTTCTGGGGGCAATGTTAACCCAGAAACACTTCTCCGGACTCACATTGTGATGTCGTTTAGAGTTCCATGGTCACAACTACTATTAGTCGTTTTCTCGTTTTGCGTGCCTAGCACGGTTATCCGTTTTTACGTTTCAAAAATGAGTTTGGTCACACACGACCCGAAAGTAGTGGTTGACTGATAATTTAATTAAAGTAGTGAGATTTGAGCTCGGTTTAGACGCCTCGATTGGCCGCGGGTCCCGTTTCCGTCTTTGACGTACCGGAAACTGTTAAAATAGGTTAAAATTACTCAAATCATCCGAATTATGTTCGGATGATTTATTTTTACTTGTTTAACTCAATTATATGAAAATAGTTCATTTTTAGGGTTTTATACACCAGTCAGCTCGCTTAAGCGAACTTCACCGGTTTACGCGTTTTAACTTTAAAAGTTTGATAATCAGCACAAATAATTATCCGTTTAATCTCGGATCTTGAAATTTTGCACAAATCACTAATTAAAAGTGGGGAATTTTATAAAAATACTTCCAGAATTAATTCTTATATTTAAAATTTATTTATCTATTTTTAAACACCATTTAAACACTAAATATGTCGTAAATACCAAACGATCTTAGAAAAATCCCAAATTTTTCCTGGATGTCCCATGCCATCCACATAGTCCCCTGTAATATTTCCAGAACCTAAATCTTCTTTTACATGCCATTTTCACTAAAACCGGGCTAGAAAACCCTAGAACTCGTTTAACCGAAAAGCCTACTTAGCCTTCTCCAAATGACCTCAAATTTTGTGTGTGACTTATAGATGATATAAAATGCTTATCTGCAATTTTCTAGAATTTTTCATAGTATTTAACTATTTTTCACCATTTTTAGCCAAAACCAAGCATTAAATTCACCAAATATTCATCCTTTATCCAAAAATTACCAAATATTCACAGAACTCTTATTTTAATGTGTATAACATTCCTGTAAAATTTCATGACCTAACTCTAAACCATCAACAATCTGTCCCAAAACACATACACCGAACATAAACCGAATATACCTTTCGTTTTCCGCCACTACAAGATACAAACTCGTCTTTCCGCCTTATCTACCACTAAACACAGAGCCTACAAACAACATACCACAATACCAAGCAAGTTACAATCACGATCAAGCCATTTCTTTCATGGTTTCGGTTATGATTCCAAAACAAAGATTTAACCGTAAAAATTCGTTTTTGATTCGTTTAACTCCTTTCTTGAACCAAGATCCCTTGTATAACCCGTATACATCACTTGATCATGCAAGAATCGGTTTTCATCTTTGAAACCTCATTTTCTTGCAAACAAACTCAAGAAACGAAGATGAACACGTGAATAACTCGATCATTACCTTGTTTTTCTTGCTAGAACTCATGGTTTTTGGATGAAATTGTTGAGATAATTGATGATCTTGTGGAATTGGTTGTAAAAAAAATGAGGATGAATGGGGTGTAAGAGGGAGTCCGATCGGAAGTAGTGAGGGGGTGGGGTGGGACCCACCTCTTCATTCTTAGCCACATGTTTGGATTTCGGATATCCGGATAATGTTTTGGATAATCTGGTTCAGTTCGTTTTTCGGTTAAATGTTTAATTTGGCTTAAAACGAGGCTAAAACGGTCGTTTTTCGGCTAAAAATGAAATTTATATAAAACCACTTTAAAAACTTAAACCATGACTTCCATTAACTTAAAATACCATGTTATTAATAATTGCGCATCTTTTTCGGCTTGATCGATTGTCTCTTGCTCGGCTTGGTATTAAAGGTTTCGTTTAATGTACCGACGTACCATTAAATCGAAATTCTTTTTCTGTGCTTTAATTCACTTATCCCGAAGCTTTAATACTTCGTAAACATCACTAAATATCATATATCTCGTCTATAATTGAACCCTCGATTCGTTCGGGTTTCAATAACTATCGATCGATTAATCGCATATTCAATACGATGAATTATATATTCACGTACGATCAATACAGTGAACCATGTATTCTAGTATAATTACTATGGTAATTCATGTACCCGACATTAAATATGACGTAACTATCGTCTACCGGTTAGGGTATACCGGGTTTCGTCGGAATCGTTACATTCTCCCCCGTTAATAAATTTCGTCCTCAAAATTTTACACGCTCACTATCCCTTTCCGAGAGAAAGGTGGGGGTTTTTCCTTCAGAATTCACCCTCGCGTTACCAGGTATAATCTGGCCCTCGCTGTGAATTCCACTTAATCTTAATCAATAAAGCTTGGTGTGTCCAAACTGTTTAGTTTTTTTTCCGTCTACTATCTCTACGGAATTATTTATGATATCAGGCATGTCTTCCATGAGTACTACCATTACTGGTACTTTCGTTGCCTCGTCGCATAGGTACTTTTCAATCCGTATACATGGCCAAAACATCATGTATAGTACTTAGCCCCTGGAGTACTTTAATCGATAGGCTAAATGACCAATCATGGAGATAGTCTCATGAGGTCCAATATATTAAGGAGCTATTTTCGGTTTTGCCAAACCTCATATCACCTCTCTAAGGTGATGCCTTAAAAATACCTTGTCACCTCTTTCCAGCGACAATGGTTTCCTTTGAATGTTGGCATAAATCCTTTGCCAATCTCGCGCTGCTTTCAACTTATCTTAAATATTATAAATCCGATTGGTTGATTCTCGAATCAATTCAAATCTTATGGCTTGAGCGACGCCCATTTTCAATTTAACAAATTGGCGATAATTACTTCACCCATATAAAGCTTCAAGCTCTCGATGCTTCCTTCCTCGCCTTCCAATAATGGAAGTAGAATGACTATTTCGATCTGAGATAATTGAAAATGGTACTCCATGACGAGATACCATTTCACCATCATGAATTTGGGCGAGAATTCATTGTGGTAATCGTCATAGATTGGGATGAAATGCGAGGATTGGTTAATCGATCCGTGATTACCCAATTTACATCATGCCTTTGATATATCATGGGAATTTGCGTCCCGAAATCCATTGTAATTTATTCCCACTATCATTGGCGAACGTTCTGTCGTTGTGGCGTTCCATAGGGTTTTCGGTGTGCAGCCTTATCTCTTGCATAACTTGAATTTTCACCAACATACGTAACCTTATCTTTCTCCACACTCGGTCATTAACAAAATCCTTTCAGATATTCGTATCATCAATAGTCTAATCCAATCCCGGATGTATGGAATATTTCGATCTATGCGCTTCGTCCATGATTAATTCACGAAGGTTATGGAGGGTCGGGATCCAAACCCAATTTTTTTTTGAAGTAGAGAATTTCGTCCACACGTTGTTCGAAATTCTTCTCATTGCCGTAAAGTCCCTCCTTTTCCATTTGTTCCTCTTTCAACGCCTCACGTTGAGCGACTCGAATCAGGTCTGAAAGGTTCGACTGGACTATCATCCCCAACGCTCACACTCGCAATGGCTTAACCCGATCTTTCCTACTCAAGGCATTGGTTGCGACGTTAGCCTTGCCGGGGTGATAACGGATGTCACAGTCATAATCGCTTAACAACTCGACCCATCTTCGTTGCCTCATATTCAGTTCTTTCTGATCGAATACGTGATGCAAACTTTTATGATCGGTGAAGATGGTGCACTTCGTACCGCAGAGATAACGTTTCCAGATTTTAAGTGCGAAGATAACCGCTCCCAGTTTTAAGTCGTGAGTAGTGTAATTTTTTTCTCGTGTACTTTTAACTGTCGGGAAGTATAGGCTATAACCTTATTATACTGGGTCAACACGCATCCTAACCCTCTACGCGATGCGTCACAATACGCGACAAAACCATCGTCTCCATCGGGGAGACTTAAAATCGGCGCTTGGCACAATTTTAATGGTTTCTATCTTATTTGGATCTATGTGAAATCCTTGTTGCTTTACAACATGACCAAGGGATTATGCTTTCTGTATTCAAAGTCACATTTCGAAAACTTCGCGGATAACTCCTCTTGCTTTAACACTTCCACCATTTTCCTTAAACGTCGTTCGTGCTCTTCCTTACGTTGCAAATATATCAAAATATTATCAATGAATGCTATGACAAATTTGTCAAAATAAAGTTTACAGACTCGGTTAATGAGTTCCATGAATGCTGCCGGCGCATTTGTTAGTTCGAAAGGCATAACTAAGAATTCATAATGGCCGTAGCGAATCCGAAACGCTGTTGTTGCAACGTCCTCCTCTTGGATTTTTCATTTGGTGATAACTATATCTAAGACCAATTTTCTAAAAATAAATCGCCCTTTGCAGTTGGTTAAACAGATCATTTACTTCGAAAAAGTGAATACCTATTCTTGTTTGTCACTTTATTCAATTTTCCCTAATCAATACATATCCTAACACTTCCGTCCTTCATTTCCCAATTAACAGTGGTGCACCCCATGGTGACTAACTAGATCGTATAAAAACTTTATCCAATAATGCTTGCATTTCAGTTGGTGCAAGTCGGTAAGATGCTTTAGCAACAGGGCCAGCTTGAGGTATTAAATCGATTCTGAATCCGACCTGTCGGGTTGGCGGTAATCCAGGAAGTTCTTCTGGGAAAACTTCTGGAGATCCGCGTACCATCGGGATATCTTCTATATGTTTTCTTTTAAATACCTTGGCAATCGCGTTCGTTAAATACACCACGTCTGCTTGTCGTAAATATTATAACATCTCAAGATGAGATTAGAGTGGTAACATAATACCGTACACTTTTCTCTGTATCTAATCGCTTCATCGTCCGAAGGAGAGCTTCTAATCATCTTCTTTTCATATTTGATTCCAGCTTCATGTTGAGTTAGCCAATCCATGTTAACTATTACGTCGAAACTTCTTAACTTTACTGGTCGTAGGTTAATAAGTAAAGGTTAATCGTTCAAAATAATAGGACAATTCCGAACAATTTAGTTAACCATTAGGGGTTTACCGTTAGCGATTCTACAGTATAGGGTTCTATAGTTTCACTAATCGGTATCCTTCCAAATGATAGGAGGTTAACAGGAGCTAACTTCTATCGACGACCGTAAAAATATCACTGAAGTCTATTGATTTAAAACTACAACGTACTTAATACCACCTTTGGATCATGACGTGCTTTATTCTAATTACTCACAAAAGCACGGCTCCTTGCTTGATCAGAGGTTGATGCTTGTCATGAGGTTCGTCTTCCAACGACACCTTGGTTCAACTTTGGGCAATTTCTCTTGAAACGTTCTGTACTGCCACATTCATAGCAAGTACAACTGTTTGGCATAATTTGGTTTCTTTGGATGGATTGTTATTGAAGTTGTTGGGTTCGGAGTGGTTGTACACGAATGGGTTGGGGTTGCCGGTTCACATGGCTTCAATTGGTTCTACAATTAGGGCATTACGTCCATCTTTACCACACCCGTGGCCTACTATCACTCGACATTCTTCTTCCTGCCGATGACCATATTTTCCACATTTAGGGAAGGACCCTTCATGCGGTTCATGTTTTCACACCAGAACTAGTCTTGGTATAATTCTGGGTTGTAGGACATGCCTACTTATTCAAAAGTCTATCTTACACTATACCTTTATCATTTCTCTTCTTTATTACTCGACGTCTCACCTAACGTCCTTCCAGTCCGCTTCCCATAGAGTCAAATATATCAATGCTGGCTTGTGACACAACCTTCCAAAGGTTGTATATTTTACAGGATTGACTATACTCCTTATCGATGGAGTTAGTCCCCAATATTGCGCTTACTTCGCTTAGTTTCAGGAGTAATTAGCCATGTTACCAGACATGACAATTCCTTCAAACGATTAGCGTTTTCTAAGTGATCAGCATACAACATTTCTGTCTTCCATAGCTCAGTTTCCAATCTCTGAACTTAATTACTCGAATAAAAGTGCTCTAGCACAAGAATTTTAAATCCTGACCATATCATCTGAGCAAAAATTTTCTATCTATAATTTTGTACCATCGTGTTCCATCACGATACAACATAATCTACCAACATATCTGTAGCATATTTCACTACACAATGTTCTAGACTCTTACCAATATCCTTAACCATTTCGATCTTTTCTATCCACTCGCTAATCTATTCCTCCCTTTACCATCAGTAAACTATTAATAATTTCCTTACCACAAACAACAAACATATCCTTCATACCGGATCTAATTCATTACGACTACTATTCATGTTTAGTTTTTAACTAATACTTGTAGTCACAATAGTATTCGGTGGGACAATATCACTCTTAGTAATAACACAAAGAATTGAAATATTCATAATCATGTGATTGCTCGATCTATAATTCTGCGATCACATTTGCATCAACACTAGCAGTGATCTGTGATACGACATTCGGTATCATCATCTGCTATCTTTGAGCAATCAACTGAATCATATCAATCTCCATCATTGGAGTTACTCTTTTTGTGTCATTCTGCCGTACTCATCCCGTACGCAGTAATCAATACTAATCTCACTGTATAACTCGTTACCAGTTCAATCATAACAGCAGGTACACATACACACCAAATATTATCATACATATTACACATACCAGTATCTAGTATATATGTCCCACAAGTATAATAACATATGGACTTAACCTGACATCGGTTAACGTTCAAATATGTTTCATAATCCTTGTCACCAACTGACATATAGATCTTTCTCAACAAAGATTAATGTTTAATATACTTGATTTCAATATCCTTCTGCATGTCAGCATAACCGATACATGCTCACCGTGCGCAACAAACGATTACGTACCACGGAGTTATAATATCCGTGTTTATTCGTATATCCGGCATACACAGTATACCACCTACGAACGAATAACCAACTATGCTATAATGATTCCAACACCTCTTTGTGTATGGGTAATCATTCTATTCGAGTATACATGGGTATAGGCATCTAACGGATGTAAGGTTAACATAGGGAGTTGCAAGGTTCAAGGTAATCGCGCAACATCGGTTGCCTTCAATATTATTAACTACCATTATGGGAAACTCTATCACTTGCTCAGTCAATGTCCTCAGGCGTTCTAGGTTTGCTAAAATCAGTAATTCTCGATCTGGAGGTGGTATGTCTCATATGTTTGAGAGTGAGCAATACATATATATATTTCTATATATTATTTTTATCTGCTCATTTATTATCAAATTCATTATTATTATTATTTTATTTTATTTATTTATTTATTTATTTATTTATTTATCTTAATGGAATAAGAATGGGTTCAGGTACAGGTCCATCCGTACGTGAGGGTCGGCAGTTCGGGTGATCATAGGGAGTTATTAAGATATACGGTACCGGTGTTGGTAGGGTAAGAGATTTATCAATTTTGGTTGGGAGTGACGGTTACTAGATATTTCTGGTTAATATCAAACGGGAGATCTAACTTGGTACTTCCATAACTATGGCCCGATAAGTCAGACTTATCATCAACCGATGTTCTAGAAATTTCAGCATCCTCGGTACTTTTATTATTTCATCCCCCGGTTCCTTATCCGGGTCCTATTTCTCAATTCATGTACCCACAAAATATGTACATATATATATATATATACACATTAGCACGTATAAATAATATTATATACTTTACACATATGTTGCCATTTTTACCTATTAATGTACCCCGTGACTTCCCCTGAATTCCCTCATGCGGACAAGTCTGTTATTATGTTCCGGACCATAATAACTCACTTGTCCTTCCAAGTTCATCCAGATCTCGTCACTATAAATTATTAGTTGATATTCAGATCCTATAATACTTGAGCTACTGGTTATATTTTAGGTATCTTTTAAAGACATCCTAATTCTTTTATAACCAATGGCTCTGATATCAACTTCTGTAACACCCCGCAACCGCAGCGGAAACGTAAACGGGATGCGACAGACACCTCTGATATCAACCACATTGTTTATAAAGAAAACTGAATGCATTAATATACTTCAAAATTTCATTATCTCGTATTTCATTACCGTCTAGGTGATACACACATCATACAATATGATACATAATTCTATCTGTTATAATGTATCCTAACATCCCGCACGCAAATCTTACACACATCAAGCACTTAGCACGTAAGCAATCACTTCATCTTAATTGTACCTGAAAAGAATGTGAGAAAACGGGTCAACTACGAATAGTTGGTGAGTTTCACAATTCGAGTAAACCATGATAAATCATTATCAAAATATAATATTATCTGGGGACACTGTTAACCCAGTACTGTACTCATTCTGGGGGCAACGTTAACCCAGAAACACTTTCAAAGACATCTGGGGACACAGTTAACCCAGTAACACTTCCAAAGATATCTGGGGACACAGTTAACCCAGTAACACTTCCAAAGACATCTGGGGACACTGTTAACCCAGTACTGTACCCATTCCGTACGATTCCCGTACAATCAAATATTTATAAATACACGCAAATCCATGCGTTCAGTATGTACTTAAACATCTCAGTAAAAACAAGCTTCCGCCCCGAGAAAATATTCGAAAACAGTTCAGAAAAAGGGGCTCGTGAAACTCACCTTAGCACATGCAAGCAGGTAACAACAATCATTATCAGTTAACACGTCCAATCTGTAATATGATCCCTACGATCGTTACTATACACTCATTATTAATATAACTTTAACCAAGTTAACCGGTACATCTGGGGACACTGTTAACCCAGCACTGTACCCGTTCTGGGGGCAATGTTAACCCAGAAACACTTCTCCGGACTCAGATTGTGATGTCGTTTAGAGTTCCATGGTCACAACTACTATTAGTCGTTTTCTCGTTTTGCGTGCCTAGCACGGTTATCCGTTTTTACGTTTCAAAAATGAGTTTGGTCACACACGACCCGAAAGTAGTGGTTGACTGATAATTTAATTAAAGTAGTGAGATTTGAGCTCGGTTTAGACGCCCCGATTGGCCGCGGGTCCCGTTTCCGTCTTTGACGTACCGGAAACTGTTAAAATAGGTTAAAATTACTCAAATCATCCGAATTATGTTCGGATGATTTATTTTTACTTGTTTAACTCAATTATATGAAAATAGTTCATTTTTAGGGTTTTTATACACCAGTCAGCTCGCTTAAGCGAACTTCACCGGTTTACGCGTTTTAACTTTAAAAGTTTGATAATTAGCACAAATAATTATCCGTTTAATCTCGGATCTTGAAATTTTGCACAAATCACTTTTTAACAGTGGGGAATTTTATAAAAATATTTCCAGAATTAATTCTTTTATTTAAAATTTATTTATCTACTTTTAAACACCATTTAAACACTAAATATGTCGTAAATACCAAACGATCTTAGAAAAATTCCAAATTTCTCCTGGATGTCCCCTGCCATCCAAATAGTCCCCTGTAATTTTTCCAGAACCTAAATCTTCTTTTACATGCTATTTTCATAAAAACCGAGCTAGAAAACCCTAGAACTCGTTGAACCGAAAAGCCTACTTAGACTTCTCCAACTGACCTCAAATTTTTTGTGTGACTTATACATGATATAAAAAGCTTATCTGCAATTTTCCAAAATTTTTCATGATATTTAACTATTTTTCACCATTTTTAGCCAAAACCGAGCATTAAATTCACCAAATATTCATCCTTTATACAAAAATTACCAAAACTACACATAACTCTTATTTTAATGTGTAGAACATCCCTGTAAAATTTCATGACCTAACTCTAAACCATCAACAATCTGTCCCAAAACACATACACCGAACATAAACCGAATATACCTTTCGTTTTCCGCCACTACAAGCTACAAACTCGTCTTTCCGCCTTATCTACCACTAAACACAGAGCCTACAAACAACATACCACAATACAAGCAAATTACACTCACGATCAAGCCATTTCTTTCATGGTTTCGGTTATGATTCCAAAACAAAGATTTAACCGTAAAAATTCGTTTTTGATTCGTTTAACTCCTTTCTTGGACCAAGATCCCTTGTATAACCCGTATACATCACTTGATCATGCAAGAATCGGTTTTCATCTTTGAAACCTCATTTTCTTGCAAACAAACTCAAGAAACGAAGATGAACACGTGAATAACTCGATCATTACCTTGTTTTTCTTGCTAGAACTCTCGGTTTTAGGATGAAATTGTTGAGAGAATTGATGATCTTGTGGAATTGGTTGTAAAAAAAATGAGGATGAATGGGGTGTAAGAGGGAGTCCGATCGGAATTAGTGAGGGGGTGGGGTGGGACCCACCTCTTCATTCTTTGCCACATGTTTGGATTTCGGATATCCGGATAATGTTTTGGATAATCTGGTTCAGTTCGTTTTTCGGTTAAATGTTTAATTTGGCTTAAAACGAGGCTAAAACGGTCGTTTTTCGGCTAAAAATGAAATTTATATAAAACCACTTTAAAAACTTAAACCATGACTTCCATTAACTTAAAATACCATGTTATTAATAATTGCGCATCTTTTTCGGCTTGATCGATTGTCTCTTGCTCGGTTTGGTATTAAAGGTTTCGTTTAATGTACCGACGTACCATTAAATCGAAATTCTTTTTCTGTGCTTTAATTCACTTATCCCGAAGCTTTAATACTTCGTAAACATCACTAAATATCATATATCTCGTCTATAATTGAACCCTCGATTCGTTCGGGTTTCAATAACTATCGATCGATTAATCGCATATTCAATACGATGAATTATATATTCACGTACGATCAATACAGTGAACCATGTATTCTCGTATAATTACTATGGTAATTCATGTACCCGACATTAAATATGACGTAACTATCGTCTACCGGTTAGGGTATACCGGGTTTCATCGGAATCGTTACAGCATGCAAGAGAAATGGTGAGGGGGATTGATGCCCATATCCAACCGATAATTACCAATAATCCGTCTCTAGTGGTTATTCCTCACAATCAACAAGGGAGGACATTTGAAGTGAGAACCAATGCATTCCAAAGTCTACCAAAGTATAAGGGGTTAGCAACGATGGAACCGTGTTTTCATTTAGAGGCATATGACTCTATGTGCAACACAATTGGGGGTCAAGGTTTTTCGGCGGATGAGGTGAAATTGGTTCTTTTTCAATCTTCGTTGGAAGATAAAGCAAAGAGATGGTTCTACACATTGCCTTCCGCATCAATTTACACTTGGACCTAGATGCAACAACGATTTTCGGAAGAATTTTACACGACTCAAAAGACTAACGATGCAAGAAGGAGTCTAAGATCTTTCCAACAACAATCGGGTGAAATGTTTCAAGTAGTGTTTGAGCGGTTTAGTATGATGATTAAGAATTGTCCTCATCATGGTATTGCTCTTTGGGAGTTATTGAATGTGTTTCATGAAGGGTTGAGTGCGGAAGATGAACAAAATTTAATGTCAATTACAAATGGTTAATTTGGTACTAACTATGAACAAGATGATTGGACATATTTGGAACAAATGGTGGTTACTTCAAAGAGAAAATCCCAAACCGGAAGAAGAGCAAGACCGGCGATTTGTAGACTGCAAATGCAAGACATGAAAGAAGGAAACGTTCAAACCACTAATCAAGTAATTGATGTTTGTACAAACTATAACGAGTTGGGCCATGCTTCGGAGGTATGTGCGGTAGGTCAAGCACCGGTGGAGGAGGTGAATGCACTTCAAGGGGGAGGTGGTAGGAATTACAACATGAACTCCAACACCTACCACCCCGGGTTAAGAAATCACCCAAATTTTCGATATGGAAACCCGGCTACTCAATCTGACCTGAATTTTCAAGGAAATCAAGGCAATTATGTTCCTCACCAACAATATAATAACCAAGGTAATTTTCATGGCGGGAATAATCAAGGGTTTCAAGGTCAAGGAGGTGGCAGTCAAAGTGGGTCAACAGGTCAAAGTTCATCAAGTGGAAATGAAGTTATGGACATGTTGAAGTTGTCGCAACAAGACATGCAACGAAGAAATCAACTTGATAAAGTGAGAATGCAAAAGGATGAAGTTAGAGATAAGGCCACCCAATCGTTGACCACACAAATGGGTCAACTCGCAACGGAAGTGTCAGAATTGAAGAAAAATAAAGGTCAACTACCAAGCGACACTAAGGTAAACCCGTCTCATAATTCATTTCGTAATGTTCCTATAAATCATGTTAGTGTGCTAAGAAGTGGTGAAGAATACAAAAAGGATTTATCCCCGGGTTTGGTTGATGGGGAAGTCGAGGACATTACGGGTAATGAAAGTGATAATGAAATTGAAAATAATAAACCCACTAAAAATGTCACTTTTGAAAAAACCGTTACAAAATCCGGGTCAACCTTCAAATTTAAATGATAGAAACAAGGAAGTCGAACCAAGTGCGGTTCCATTTCCTTCGGCTTTACTTGACCCGGGTAAGAAAAATGTAATTGTTAAAAGGGGTCCTCAAAATGAGGAGATGTGGGAAGTGTTTAAATAGGTAAAAGTAAATTTACCACTACTTGAGGCAATAAAACAAGTGCCCACGTATGCTAAGTTTTTAAAAGAGCTATGCACTCAAAAGAGGCAACAAAAAATGCCTAAATGAGTGGTTTAACTCAGCGGGTAAGTGCGGTTTTAAAAGGAGATCTTCCTCCTAAGCTTCAAGATCCGAGAACGCCCTTAATTAATATTCAAGTAGGCGATTTTCAAATGTCTAGGGCATTACTAGATCTTGGGGCCGGAGTAAGGATTCTCCCGGGGGGTTTATATGACCAATAAGACTTTGGTCCTTTAAAATGTGTTGAGACCACGGTTGTATTGGCGGATTTGTCTCATAAACTTTCCCGTGGAATCGTGCGGGATGTGATTGTGAAAGTGGAGGATTTTTACTTTCCTGCGGACTTTTTGGTGTTAGACTATTCTTCGGGTGACCCAAGTCAACAACAAAATGTTATCTTGGGTCGACCATTTTTGAACACTGCTCATGCAATCTTTGATTGCAGATTTGATACCGTTGACATGGCGTTTGGTAATCGTAAAATGCGCCTTAATGTTTTTACTAATGTTTCTAATTCTTTGAGTGGTGAAGAATGTTTTATGGCAGATTTGGTGGACCATTGTATTCCTCATGAATATGATGAAAATTGTGTAGAAGCTTGTATTTGTGATGATTCTGAACAGGTACACGTGTTTGCTTTGAGGATGGAAGAACAAAAACAGGATGTCTTAGCTATGCAAGAGGGAAGGCCACCATGGACACATCAATTTGAGAATTTGCCAACGGAGATCAATTCGACACAAATCAATTGGAGTGTCCACCAAAGGTTGAATTAAAGGAACTCCCAAGTCACTTGAAGTATGCATTTTTAGGGAGAATGAAACCCTCCGGGTTATCATTGCTTCTAACTTGGAGGAAGAACAAGAGAGGGCGTTGGTAAAAGTGTTGGGAGCACATAAGGCTGCTATTGGATGGACGCTGGCGGATTTAAAGGGTATTAGTCCATCGATTGTTATGCATAAAATCATTACTGATGAGGAGGCTAAACCCACAAGGGAGACTCAAAGACGGTTGAACCCGAATTTGCGAGAAGTGGTGAAAAAGGAGGTTATCAAATGGCTGGATACGGGGATCATTTATCCCATTTCAGACAGTGCATGGGTGAGCCCGACACAGGTAGTGCCCAAGAAAGCCGGCATCCAGGTAATAAAAGGTGATAATGGTGAACAAATCGCCACCCGACCTGTAACCGGGTGGCGAGTGTGCATCGATTATAGAAAATTAAATAATGTAACTTCAAAATACCATTTTCCACTACCATTCATTAACCAAATAGTTGAAAAACTTTCCGGTCAAAAATATTATTGTTTTTTGGATGGATATTCAGGTTACAATCAAATTGCAATTCATCCCGATGACCAACATAAAACCACTTTCACGTGTCCATATGGAAATTTTGCCTTTAAGCGAATGCCATTTGGACTGTATAATGCCCCGACTACCTTTCAAAGATGCATGATAAGCATCTTTTCTGACATGGTCGGGGAATCACTTGAAGTTTTTATGGCCAATTTTTCTATTTTTGGCTCAACATTCGAGTCATGTCTCGTTGATTTAGAAAAAGTTTTAAAACGATGTGTTGAGACAAACTTGGTGTTGAGTTGGGAAAGAAAGTCACTTCATGGTGCAAGAGGGCATTGTTTTGGGTCATGTGGTTTCAAGTTGGAGAATGGAAGTTGACCAAGCAAAAATAAAAGTAATTTCATCTTTACCACCCCCGAAAAATGTTAAAGGGGTGAGATCATTTTTGGGACATGCCGGATTTTATAGGAGATTCATTAAAGGTTTTAGTGCAATTTCAAAACCTTTGTGTAATCTCTTATTGAAGGATGTCCCCTTTGAGTTTACTGATGAATGTTTGCAAGCTTTTGACAGTTTGAAGGAGAAGTTGGTACAAGCACCCATTCTGCAATCACCGGATTGGTCAAGCCCGTTTGAAATCATGTGTGATGCTAGCGATAGCACGGTTGGAGCGGTATTGGGTCAACGAGTGGAGAAAAAGCCGGTGGTAATATACTATGCAAGAAAAACTTTATCCGAGGCGCAATTAAATTACACCACTACCGAAAAAGAGTTACTTGCGGCGGTGTACGCCTTGGATAAATTTCGGTCGTATATTTGGGAAGTAAAGTTGTGGTGTATTCGGATCATAGTGCGGTCCGGTATTTGATCGAAAATAAAGACGCGAAACCGCGTTTGACTCGATGGGTGTTATTGTTGCAAGAATTCGATCTTGAAATCCGGGACAAGAAAGGTTGTGAGAATGTAGTGGCGGATCACTTGTCTCGGATCCCACTGGAATGTATTGACGACTCGATAGAGATAAACGAACGGTTTCCCGATGAACAACTGTTAACCGTATCGACCGCTCCGTGGTATGCTTATTTTGTGAATTATTTAGCCACGAGATCTATGCCAAGTTATTGGGTGAAAAAAAGAAGGCAACGGTTCATGGCTCAAGTGAAACAATATATATGGGATGAACCGGATTTGTTAAAGATTGGTTCGGATCAAGTTATACGGAGATGCATTCCTGAGTCCGAGGTGTTGGAAGTTTTGACTCATGTGCATGTATCGGCATGCGGGGGTCATTTTAGTTGTCAGAAAACGGGCTACCGGGTCTTTCAAAGTGGGTTTTATTGGCCCACCATTTTTAAAGATGTAAGTGAGTATGCCCAACAATTCTTGAGTTGCCAAAAGTTGGTAGTATCTCGAAGCGGGATGAAATGCCATTGCAACCGATTTTGGTGTTAGAGATTTTTTATGTATGGGGAATTGACTTTATGGGCCCGTTTCCAAACTCAAATGGATTTTTATATGTCTTGGTCACGGTCAATTATTTGTCCAGGTGGGTAGAAGCGGTAGCAACAAGAACCAATGACCATTCGGTAGTTTGCAAATTCGTTCAATCAAACATCTTTGCTCGGTTTGGTATCATGTGGGTTATTATTAGTGATGGTGGGTCACATTTCAAGAATTTCAACTTTGGGAAACTTTTAAAAAGGTATAATGTAAATCACCAAATTGCTACTCCTTATCATCCACAAACAAGTGGACAAGTTGAAGTGTCCAATCAAATTAAAGAAATCTTGATGAAGACGGTGTGAGTTGATAGAAAGGATTGGTCTTCTAAGTTGAATGATGCATTGTGGGCGTATCGGAACGCCTACAAAACTCCTATTGGCATAACTCCTTATCGGTTAGTTTATGTGAAAGGGTGTCATTTACCAATGGAGTTGGCACATAGGGCATTTTGGGCAATCAAGAATATGAATGCGGATTATAAGGAAGCGGGTGAATTGAGAAAGTTGAAATTGAATGAGATTGAGGAAATCCAGGATGAAGCGTATGAATGTGCTTCTGCATACAAAGACAAACTAAAAAAGGTCCATGATGCAAACTTGAGAAAAAGGACTTTTGAAGTGGGTCAAAAGGTGTGGTTGTATAATTCAAGGCTAAAGTTATTTCCGGGTAAACTAAAGAGCAAGTGGATGGGCCCATATATCATCGCTAGAGTGGGTATTTTTGGTGATGTGGAGATAGAAGATGTTCAAGATCAAACGAAACAAGTGGTGAACGGTCAAAGACTTAAACCTTACTTGGAAGGAAAGGACATCAATATGCTTGATGTGAATAGGGTGAGTTACTTGTTACGCTCACTGGATGAGGAAACGAATTAAGGGGCCAGGTATGTTGTATATTTTAGTATAGGTTAATTTGTTTTTTTTTTTTGTCAACTTTGGTTTTAAAAATTACTTTCCTCGCTTTGGAGTTGTCCAAATCAAGTGTGGGAAGTCTTTATGATTTTTATACCGTGTTGAGGGAAACTAGGGTTTTTCATGGGGGTAGGGTAATTTTTATTTTTTATTTTTGAATTGGTAAATAAGTTTTTGATCAATTTTGTTATTTTTGGTTTTTGTTATTTTTGATTTAAAAAAATTATAGTGAACGTGGCCCACGGTGGCTACCGTGTGGCATGGTGAAGAGGGACACCGCGGTACGGTGCCCTCTGGTCGTTTTGACACAACTACACCGTGACCCACGGTGTGGACCGTGGGCCACGGTCCGACTGAGACCAACGAACAGCAACAAGTGAACCGTGACCCACGGTTGTGACCGTGGGCCACGGTCCGATCGGGACTGAATATGGGAGTCGGGTTTTGGTGTAAATAAACATTAAAAATTCAATTTTAAACCAATCTCACACCACACAATTCACCTACCTTCATTATTTTCACTTATTATCATCTTCTTCCCAATTTACCTCTACAAACCCTAACCCTCACAATCCTAACTTCTTCATATCGCCACCAATTCTAAAGATTTTTAAACCTATTTTCATTAGGTTTTCGTAAGGACTAACAATAACATACCTAATCCTACTCATTGTTAAGTATTAATCCGATTGTTGAGCAAAGGGGTGACGAAATTCTTAAGAAATTTTGGAGGTTTTTGTTAGTGTGTGAAGAAAGAATTAGTGTTCATCTTAGTCAACCCTGAAGGTATGTTTTTTGTCAATTTTCTTCTACATATTGAAAAAAAAATTGTTAAGGTAGAATTGATTTGAACAATATACCCACTTGCTTGTTTGGGTATTTGTAGAATGGTTGTTCATTATGGTTGTGGATAGTGGATAAATGTTATACACATATGGTTGTTACATTGATTAGTTGGAAATTATGTGTTGAAGCAAATGTTGAAATTTTTGGTCAGTTGATTAACGAGTGATTATCCACAACCATAATAACAAGCAAGTGTGGGGAAGTTTATGTTGATTTAACTTGGTTTGTTTGGGTTGTTTGTTGTGTGTAGATGGGTAGAACCTCGGATAAGGGAAAGGCAAAGGCATCATCTTCAAGTGGCCGAGCAGCCCAAGCAAAGAGACAGAGGTTACATGAAGAACAAGCACGTGTGCCAGTACAAACGGTAAAACCCACGTGGAGAGGTGGGGTGCTGTCAAAATATGCACCAGAATGGCAAGCCGAGTTGTTTATTGATAAAATGGCCACATTGAGAAATAGAATCGAGGGATACATGTGTGAGAAAGAGGTAACTGATCCGGGGGTTGAGGCTTTTGGGATAATTGACAGATTTAAGGATTTAAGATGGGAAGCAGGTCTGAAGTGTTATGATGAAGAGACTAACAATTTGTACGATAGAGAGATTGAGGAGTGGGTGTCCACGTTAAGATGTCCCACCTATAAGAAGGGGCATGACATGAAATTAATTGGAACGGTGGGAGGACAGGAAGTGGTAATGTCATTTGACACATTTAAACAGATCGCGCTTTTTGACACTAAACCAAGTAACTCATATGTGTATCCTTCTGCCAAAGATTTATTTGAATATCCCGAAAAGAATCCTCAATTGCACAACATGCTCGAGAAGGTTCTTAAAAGAGGTGGAGGTTCGGGTGATCAGATTAAAAGAAAGGATCTGAAGATTAAGGTAAAGTTATCGATGTCTATTTGCTTGTACAATGTGATGCCCCGAAGGGGAGATATTTCGATAGTGCGGAACTGCGATATTCCCGTATTGTATGCATTAATGTGTGGGACGCCCCTTATTTCTTACCGATATCTAGTCATGCATAACATTTGGATCAGCCGTGAAAGCAATAAGCGGAAGTTAATTCCGCATTGTCGACTGATCACAACATTACTAAAGAACCATGGTGTGATTAATGAAGACTCGGTGGGAATGACCAAGGGGTTTAAAGAGTTCAAGTTGTCAGATTTACCGGGGTGGGTTTACACACTAACCGATAGACATCATACTTTTGTGTGATAACATAAGATGGAGAGTGATTCGAGAAGGTGTGGAAACAGATGAGGATGAGGAGATAGAATATGTGGAAGAGGTAGGTGAACTTGATTACATGGATGTGGGTGGTGGCAGCAGTTCCCAACACGGGGGTTGGGATTATTCAGATGGGTATGACTCGTATGGTAACAATTGGGCTCATGTGGGGTCAATGAATGAGGTGGTGGAAAGGCATAGGCCTTCCACGTATGAGAATTGGCCGGATAAGTCACGCGCATTATTTGACCATCAGACCTTCCTGGGGGCCTATGCTGAACGGGCCGAAAAAGAGAGGCATGACAGGTTAGAGATGTGGAACCGTGCCAATGCTTATGGGCGAGAGCATGAGATGAATATGAGATACTTGGGTGATAGGAATCGGAGGATGCATGATCAATGGCATGCAGGTGAACCGGTTGTACCGGATCCACAAATTGTAGATTACACGACTCTACCTCCGTATGATGGTTCGGTACGCTATCCTGAACCACCTCTTCATCACTCCATGTGGATCAACTCGATGCAATCAATGGCACCACCACCACAAGAAGAAGGAAGCAGCGGCTGCGATGGGGCGTTTAACTTTGGCCAGTTCTCAGATTTCATTACATCTATCTTTGGGCCGGCCCACCCGCTTTACAACTGATTGAGCTTCGTGATTCCAGGTGAATATTGTTCTGTATATTTCTGTATAGCTGTTATTATTTTTGTTTTTATTTATTTTGGGTGGATGGTTGGAGGATGGAATACTTATGATTAAGTATTACGGGTTGTGTTGAAAAGAAGGTTGTGTTTATGAAGTAGTTTGTTCCATTTTTCTCAAAACCGTACATTGGGGACAATGTATCCCAAGTGTGGGGATGAGGAAATTTTCGTTTGTTGTGAAAAAAAATTTCGTTTAAGAAAAAATAAAAAAAATTAGAAAAAATTAAAAAATTTATAAAAAAAATGTGTGTTTAAAGAAACCGGAAAGTGGTAAGATGGCGGGGTGAAGTTTTGGTCCCTTTTGAGATTTTTGGTGCCATTGACCGTTTGACCAAGCTGTTCTCTACGGAAGATATATACCAGGGGTATTTTGGTAATTTTTCTCCAATAATCAACAAGCTTATGGAATTCAAACCTCATCAAATTTCACGACTTCATCAAGAGCTTTACAAGAACAAGTGTTGACCAAGCTTAAGGATTTAATCACATTAAGTGTCAACCAACTTTTGAATATGTTTATCTGAGATTTTTACAATCTTGATGAGGATGGTCAAGATTGTTTCTCCCACACTTGATTTGAAGACACATTTATTAAAGACAATTGCAACGAAATTGGGGGAGTAAAATCTTTGAATTTCATTGCAAATGGTTAGCTTCAAATCAAGTAAAAGACTCAAGATAAGGAAAAGCTGATCAAGATCAATAATTCAAGGTTTGTCAAAGATGTTTCATCATTTGTAAGTTTTCATATTTCCTAGTACGGAAGAGAAGATAGAGTCATCTCCAGCAACAATGTTGAAATGATGATCAGTAGAGTCTAACCTCCTACGAAATAGTCACTTGAACAGTCAAGAACGGGTTATGGTTGACTTGAATGCTATCTTGATTCAGGGAATGGTTTGAAGATGAGTTACAAGGGAATAAACAGATTTGAAGAATTGAAGATTATTTGATGATCACATTGAGTTTATATCTTTTTGTGATAACCTTGTTACTTGAAGTTGATCTTTGAAGTTCAAAGCCTCGTTCATATGCCCATACAACTGTATCCAAAAGTGGTATAAGAGTGATAATTCGAAATGAACAGCGGGAGAAGCTTAACGTGAGGGGGAGAATTTCAACAAAAGACAACGAGTTATGAGGTGATCATGGAAGAAATTCGATGGCATCGGTCTAAGGGGAGATTGTTGGAACTTATGTTTTAGACCGATGCATCGAATTAATTTGTGGGTGAAAAATATATTATTTGGTCTCAACCAAGGGTGGATGGCTTGAAGACCAAGTCATGCTAGACTAGTATAAATATATGTTTTTATTCATTTGTCTAGTATGAGTGTTTGTATTGTGTATGTGTGAGATCTAGGGTTTTATCCCTTTGAGAGAGTCTCCGCCTCCAGGATGAGCTCTCCTGGTGGCGGCTGATATTTCATAATCGATTGTATGTATGAATGTATGTATGAGTGTTTCATCTTTGTATGAATCATTCGGCTAATATTAATCATACTATCATTTCTATCTTTTGTGTTTTGATTAGAATTGTTCATCCTATTATTGATTGTTAATCAAATCAGGCTCTCTCCCAATACACCTCATCCGTCCAACTATTATCTTTCAAGAGTGAATATGAGTGAGATTCGATCCTAACCCTAGACCCGAGCTCCACACCATTGATTAATAACGATTATATTCACGCTTCCGCTCCGGGGCTCGGTTCTCTCAGTTGGTATCAGAGCGGGTTTGCCGAAACGTTCAGACTAACCACTGAACTGATACATTTCGCTCTTGAATCCACCATGGACGTTAAACGATGAAGTTCGTTGAAATTATTTTTGGGGGTTTTGAACTTATTTGATGATTCGGAGAAATTTTTATGGATTGATGTTTTGGTTGATGACTCGTTTGGAGATCCAACATCAATTTCATGTTTATTTGGTCAGAACGGTCCAAATCTAATGTAACAGTGTTATTTGGCTCGTTTTGAGGCAACACTGTTCATTTGATGATTTCCAGATCTGAAAAGGATGATTATGATATGAAGATAGGTTTCTTTGATTTCGAGATAGCGTGGATAGTGCTACAATGATTAATTTCATATTATGATACTTTTTTTCAGATCTGAAAAATTAGGGTTTATGTGTGCTCATTGTTGTTTATGGTATTTGTGCTGCTCGAACTGTACATGATTTGGTAGATAAACATTGCCACTAGTACAAACTAGTATGGAGAATGTACAAGTCGAAAATGAACACGTACTAGAGGCAATCATTATGGTTTGTTACAGCAGATGCAAAGTGAATATTCAAGCAGCATCTGCAAGGGCGAATCAGTAACTGATTATGCAGAAATGAAGTTTTGGTGTCTCGAGCGTACTATGATCATATAAGACTGAACTCGAGTATGAAAAATGACTAAGTGTTGCTTCGAGCACAGGAGGTGTTTTGCCCAAGCACATCTTTGTTTGGCTCAAGCACAGGTTATTTCGAGCACATCAAATTCGAGCACACTTTGTGAAACCCAAAGCATATCCTTTGTCTTCTCAAGAAACTATCTTCTTAAGTCTCGAGCACACTTTGTTATTTATTCGAGCAGACTCTTTTTTCGAGCATACTTTGTTTTGTCTTGAACAATTATGCTTGTGAAGAGAAAACTCAAGTTTGTGTCGAGCACACCCTTGATCCCGAGCATACTTTTGCTTCCGAACATGTTTGGTGGAAAAAGAAAAGGCACCAAGTAATCCGAGCACACTTTTGTTTCCAAGCACTAAGTTATCCGAGCACACTTGTGCTTCCGGGCACACTTTGTGCTAGTTGAAAAATTGAAAAATCATAAGTGTTTTGCTTTCCGGGTACACTTTGTGCTAGGAAAGTGCTTCTGAGCACACTTTGTGCTAGTTGAAAAATTGAAAAATCACAAGTGTTTTGCTTTCCGGGTACACTTTGTGCTAGGAAAGTGCTTCCAAGCACACTTTGTGCTAGGAAAGTGCTTCCAGGACACTTTGTGCAAGGAAATTGCTCCCAAGCACACTCTGTGCTAGTGAAGTGCTGCCAAGCACACTTTGTGCTAGGAAAGTGATCCCAAGCACACTGTGTGCAAGGAAACAGAGTTTGTGAAACATTTCAAAGTTTTGAAGAAACTTTTGAGATTTTTGGTGCCATTGACCGTTTGACCAAGCTGTTCTCTACGGAAGATATATACCAGGGGTATTTTGGTAATTTTTCTCCAATCATCAACAAGCTTATGGAATTCAAACCTCATCAAATTTCACGACTTCATCAAGAGCTTTACAAGAACAAGTGTTGACCAAGCTTAAGGATTTAATCACATTAAGTGTCAACCAACTTTTGAATATGTTTATCTGAGATTTTTACAATCTTGATGAGGATGGTCAAGATTGTTTCACCCACACTTGATTTGAAGACACATTTATTAAAGACAATTGCAACGAAATTGGGGGAGTAAAATCTTTGAATTTCATTGCAAATGGTTAGCTTCAAATCAAGTAAAAGACTCAAGATAAGGAAAAGCTGATCAAGATCAATAATTCAAGGTTTGTCAAAGATGTTTCATCATTTGTAAGTTTTCAGATTTCCTAGTACGGAAGAGAAGATAGAGTCATCTCCAGCAACAATGTTGAAATGATGATCAGTAAAGTCTAACCTCCTATGAAATAGTCACTTGAACAGTCAAGAACGGGTTATGGTTGACTTGAATGCTATCTTGATTCAGGGAATGGTTTGAAGATGAGTTACAAGGGAAGAAACAGATTTGAAGAATTGAAGATTATTTGATGATCACATTGAGTTTATTTCTTTTTGTGATAACCTTGTTACTTGAAGTTGATCTTTGAAGTCCAAAGCCTCGTTCATATGCCCATACAACTGTATCAAAAAGTGGTATAAGAGTGATAATTCGAAATGAACAATGGGAGAAGCTTAACGTGAAGGGGAGAATTTCAACGAAAGACAACGAGTTATGAGGTGATCATGGAAGAAATTCGATGGCATCGGTCTAAGGGGGAGATTATTGGAACTTATGTTTTAGACCGATGCATCGAATTAATTTGTGGGTGAAAAATATATTATTTGGTCTCAACCAAGGGTGGATGGCTTGAAGACCAAGTCATGCTAGACTAGTATAAATATATGGTTTTATTCATTTGTCTAGTATGAGTGTTTGTATTGTGTATGTGTGAGATCTAGGGTTTTATCCCTTTGAGAGAGTCTCCGCCTCCAGGATGAGCTCTCCTGGTGGCGGCTGATATTTCATAATCGTTTGTATGTATGAATGTATGTATGAGTGTTTCATCTTTGTATGAATCATTCGGCTAATATTAATCATACTATCATTTCTATCTTTCGTGTTTTGATTACAATTGTTCATCCTATTATTGATTGTTAATCAAATAAGGCTCTCTCCCAATACACCTCATCCGTCCAACTATTATCTTTCAAGAGTGAATATGAGTGAGATTCGATCCTAACCCTAGACCCGAGCTCCACACCGTTGATTAATAACGATTATATTCACGCTTCCGCACCGGGGCTCGGTTCTCTCAGTTGGTATCAGAGCTAACCCTAGAATGCTTATTTGATATTCTATACTTGATTATTTATCTTGTGATTAAGTTCTCAAGAAATCTGGTATTTCGGGTAAGCTTTCTTCATTTTACATGACTTTAAATTAGTTAACTTGACCAAGTAAGGTTTGTAAGTGGAAGATGCCGGGTAAACTTTGTCAATTAATAATGAAAATTTTTCCGAGCAAAGTTTAACCTTTTAATTTTATCGAGTAAGGTTTTAAAGTGGATAAGATTATTATGTTTGACAGCCAATAATTCACTACACGACAAAATGCATTTAAAACCCACTTTCAAAAGGTATAGAAGAGGGAGTTAGG
Organism: Bidens hawaiensis; assembly: GCF_021521415.1. Lineage (NCBI taxonomy): Eukaryota > Viridiplantae > Streptophyta > Magnoliopsida > Asterales > Asteraceae > Bidens > Bidens hawaiensis. The sequence goes on from NW_027500411.1 coordinate 68,923, forward strand.
GATATTTTCAACATTATTTTCCCTCTCTCTCTCCTTCCACTACAACTGCTTACTCTCAAAGAAACCCAAACCGACTTATCATATTCGTCTCTACTACAAACCCTAATTTTAATCAGCCCCCTAATTCCGACTCGGTAAGCAATAATAATGTGTTTTCCTATAACGATTAGACTATAATGGGCTTCGATTATGTACTTGATTACTAATATTCTGTTTTTGTGTTTAGGTTATTAATTTGTCGAAGATCAGGTTCTTAATAAAATTTCTCTCTTTCTTCTACAAATTTATAACTTGAAATTGCTTAAAGTGATGAACTTTTATGCTAATTTCACTTTGAATATGTTTATTTGTGTTGTTCAGATATGGCAGAAGAAGAAGAAGTTCAACCTAAGTATCCCTTTGAACCAAAGCACAATATGTGCGCACTGTTGGAGATCACTCCCAACAATGAGCCAATGGAAAGGATGATTTCTTGGATGGCTAGATCCAATGTACAATTTTCTTTAACAGAATCTACAATCATCTACAGAAATCATTCCCTAGATTTCTGGCGTTCTGCAAGACTTGTGGATGACATTCATGGGAAAAGAATTGAAGCAACAGTTGCGAGCCATGAGATTCATGTTACAGAAGGGATGATAAGAAGATGTCTGTAGTTACGTGATGATGACCACAACCATATTAATTTCAAAACTGATCATTAGATGAGGATCTTTGAGCAGACAATGGGGTATCAAGGAACTTTCCATGATGGACAATTTCAGAAGGGGATGTTTCCTATGCTGTATAGGTTCTTGATTCACCATGTGATACAGGGGTTTTCTCCAAGAAAAGGATCATGGACTCTGATGATTCGTGATCTAGAAAATGCCACTGTTGGTATTATATATGATCTGCCCTTCAATTTTTCAAAGAGGATATTTGATGGCATGATTGGTAATTTGAAGAAGGCAGAAGTTAATAGATTCCTGCAATACCCTAGATTCCTACATATCATCTTTAACAGGGAATTACAGGGTCTACCCACAATTGATATGACACATCAGCTGCAGGATCCAGATACTTATAGAAGAATTGCCAATCCAGGAAGGGCAATTCGATACGATCCTAACATTCCATATGAAGTATTACCATGGCTGTTGAACCATGATTTGGAAATAACGCATGTACCTGAGTTAAGCTCAGAGGAGGAAGAAGAAGATGATGATGAGAGTGATGATGACAGTTCTGATGATGGAAATGATAATGCTGATGATGGAGATGAAGGAGGGGTTGGAGTAGCTAAGGATATTGATGTACCTGATCAGGGGGAGCAACCTGAGGAACAAGAACAACCTATTCCAACACCACCACAATCACCACATATTGACCAACCCATTATACCATCACCACCACAAACTCCACCATATCAAACCTCTCAATCCCCACCCTAAACCCTAACCATAAGCCAACCTGAAACATCAACACATAAATCCCCAACACCACAAACATCACCAACATCTAGCCCAATTCATTCTGATCCATTTATTCCAAGCCCACCTCATACACAATCACCACCACAATCCAGTTTCCAAACTCACACCACAAACCCAGAACAACCTGAATATGAACAATTTTCTATATCACCACCTACAACACCACCAACTGACACTGACTTGTTGACCTTGTTGAAAGAAAATGTTGAACTGAAGAGAAAGAATGAGGAGGTGACAATGGAGAATGTTATGTTGATAGAGAAGTTGGTACGAGTTGAAATGAGAATTAAATCCCTGGAGCAGGAGGTTGAGAAGACCTCAGCTGCCCCAAAACAGGGGGAGAATGAAAGGATACCAACTGACTCTGGTCTAAATATGGAAATTGAAACTGTAACAATTGTAGAGACTTCAGACAGTTTGAAATTGATTATGAATGCTTATGATGATGGAGAGGAGAGTAGTGAGGAAAGGAGAATTGAGGATGATGAGTATGAAGGTGATAGATCAAATGTTGGAGAACAGGACTATGATTATAATGATAAAATAGTGAATGTGGAAAGGGATGAAGAGTATGTTGAGACAGAGGATGAAATTGAAAAGACAAATGCTGAAGAAAATGTAGCTACCACTGATGTGGCTACTAATATTTTGACTGATGCAGCAACTGATGTCTTAACTGACATACAGATTGATGAAGAAACTGAAGTAATGAATGAAGAAGATGCTGCTACTGAGGAGTTGATACTCACTGAACCAGAAGCTGAACAAACTGAAACCTCCAAGACTGTAGAGTATGATGAAGAGATGGAAATACTGGATAGAGATATTGATGAAATTGAGCCTGAAACTGAAGAAGAAATCCAGAGAAGACTGAGTAAGGGAAAGGCTAAAGTAACTGAGAAAGAGCCTATTAGAGCCTATCCTGAGAAGGATATTTTGTTTAGAGATGATGATGAAGCTGCTGCTGCTGCCAGAAGAGAACAGGAAAACATATTGAGAGAAACAAGGGACAGAGAAATACTGGCCCAAACCATGGACCCTGTAGAGTTGGCAGAGCAGGAAGTCTTGATCAACCAAGCCAAGTTTGCAAAAGAAATTATTGAAAAAGTGGCTGATCAAGAGGTGATTGAAGCCTTGATTAAGTTAAAGAAGCAAGAGGAAGCTGACAATTCCTTAGCTATGGTGGTTAGCATGTTTCAATCTCAAAGTAAACCAGAAAGTAAGTCAATAGAAACTGCTGAACCAACCAATTTGAATACTGAAATGATGATTGAAGAAGAAATTGGTGAGTCCATTGCCTCAATGGCTGCAAAGAAATGGGCTCAACAGATTAAAGATGACATTAGACAAAATCCTGATGAATGGGAGTATGTGGATGATCCCAAGTATGGAAAGAAATACTCAAGAAAAAGGGATAGATCTGAAGCATTTATGCCAACTGAAGGTACTGAGTCTGCAAAGAAAGGAAGATGGGATGATCAAAACAAATACTTTGTAGAGACTCCTGATGATGAGGCAAGCCCAATAAGGGCAGTCCCACTACAAACCTTGCAACCAGGTGAAAGGGTTCAAGGTGTTCCTGATGTGCCTATTAGAACTGAACAAAATACAGATCATCCACCCTCTGATGAACCTAAGATTGATGCTGTAAATGATTCAACTGAAGAGGAGGATGAATCTGATGATAATCCTGATGATAATCAAGGTGAAAGTGTTAAAGCTGCAAATGTTGAATCTCCACAAGTTATAATGACTGATGAGCAGAGAGCAAACATTGAGCTGAGTATGATGGAAGCTAAGAAGAAACATCCATTAGTTGTGAAATTGAGAAGATTTGGGATAAATTTTGAAACTCTGGCTGCTATGAATGATGATGAGTTGAATCAGAGACTTGAAGAAGAAAATGAAAAGATCAAAATAGCCATGCAACAAAAAAAATAGAGATGCTCAAAAACACAGAGACTATCTAAGGAGGCATGGATATTATGAAAAAGATTTGAGCCACTTCAGTCATGACAAACTTCAAGATCTTTATAACAGTGAAAGAGAGAAAGTGATAGAAAAATGTGTAAAGGAAAATGAGAAGATTGAAAGGTTGGAAACATTAAAGAAGAAGTTTGGAGGTATGTGTGGATACCTGCTGGAGAAAGAATTGAAGCCTGAAATAGTTGAGAACCTATCTAGAGAATCAGTGTTGGACCAATACAATAAACTGAAAAGAAAAGAAAAACTAAAGAGGGTCCAAACTGAGAGCTCTACTAAACAATCTGAAACATCTGTTGAGCCTCCAATAAAGAAAAGAAAGATAATGACTCTGAGGGAGAAACAGAAGATTCATGGTGAAAAGGAAATATCAAAGGACTTACCTGTTGTTGAAACCCCTACTCCATAAGAAGTCAAACCTGAACCTGAAGATGAACCCATTTTTCCTTGGGAGAATGAAGAAATGATTAATATTCTTAAGAGGATAATGATTAATCAAAAGAGAATGGATGAAGCCTCTTTTGATGCCTTGGAAAAGCAAGACTTAAAAGAACTTTTCTATATCCAAAAGGCTGATTGGGAGAAAGCTCTAAGGGAAGGAGAAAACCCTAGAAGCTTTGTGGATGGAAAATTTGTACTTGCTGGATTGTCAAACAGACCTGGTATGGCAAAAATGTTGCTCACTCTTAAAGAACAAGCTGGACAAGATATAGTTGAACTAGCTAACCTTCCAGCTGAGATGGTAGAGGCAATCTACATCAAAACATTCAATCTGGGGCCGAGAAAACCCATGAAGTCTATTCCATTTAGGCCTCCAATCTCAAGAAGACATCCACAAGGTGGAAGGGGTGAAGGTGCAAGAGGTGAATCAAGTAGATCTTTACTACGAAGAACAACAAGACCACAATCAGATGTGGATCTTCCAAGAGAACTTTACTATGATTCTGTGTGTGAATGCTTGAGAGTGATTATGGAAAGCAGACAACTGAGGGAAATAGTTGTGAGGAGTGATTTCTATGAATACACTCAAGAACAACTGGAAAGAATGGCCACACTCACTTTGTATGACTATCGGAACAGATCAGGATGGTTGGAAGACAGATGAATGATCTCTCTAAGTTCTTAAGAGATGAAGTTGACAAAGGATTCAGATTCCTAAAAGAAAAAAGAAACTGGAGAACTGCCCAACTTCACAAATCAAAGAGAACAGCAAAGTTAAGAAGGATGGACATGGCTGAAACGAACTACAAGATGAATGTCAAAGACAAGAATCCATTGTCATACATGAACACATGCATAAGTCTTGAAAGAAGAATGACACGCCCCAACTACAAAGTCCAAAGAAATGGCATCATAACTAAAATTGAATACAAAGAAAATGTTGACCATTACTTGCTGAGAAACTCTGATGGAAAAATACTGAGGATAATCAAGAAGGATGAAGACTTGACTTACTTTATGATGAGGATCTGATGGATATAAGGGATTTGGTCATACCAGAAAGTCATACTCACTATCGAATTCTTGACATCTTTAAGATGAAAGCTGCATCAGAAATAGTAAACAGAAGACAAGCCGCCCACAATGCAAGGAAGAGACAAGATTCCTAGATTAGGCTTTGATGTGTAAAGTCTTCGGACAGCTTTTGAATATGTAATTGTTTATATAATTTGATTATGTAACTTTGACTTTGATTTTGATGTGTATTTTTAATCCTGTGTAAGTAACCATAGAAATGTTTTGGGTCAGCTGAGGTGTTTCAATCTAGGGGGAGATTGTTGAGTCAAGCAATTGACTTAAGGGGAAGATTGTTAAGTCAAAGACTTGTTCTATGGAACATATGGAAGATTGGAATCTTCTCAACCTCCTCAGAATTCGCTAAGTATGGATCCGGGCACACCTTAGACCTCCGAGCAAGCTTTTACTTAGCCGAGCACGATATTTTGTCTAGCGAGCAAGGTTATCTTCTGGAAGTCTCCTTTAGTGGATATCCGAGCAGGGTTTGCAAATTAGTGTATTACCGGGTATGGTTCACTAGTTTATGCAAGTCCGGGCATGGAGCACTATATCAAGCAGGTTTGTTCTTCATAGCCAAGTGTAGTTCACTCCCGAGTAAGCTTTTGGCTAACCAAGTTCATGAAGCCAAGTGATTGGAAGACCGGGCAAGGTATTCATTAATAAGTTGGTCCATGTAGACTTGATGTTTTAATGATATATCTCTAAGTATCATCGGGCAAGGTTCAACTCAAGCAAGGAACAGTGCTACCAAGCACACTTTGCTAATAAGTTATTTTCTAACAAATATTTGAAGGGACCATTGAAGAACAAGGTTGCTCGTAAGGGTTTGTCGGGCAAAGTCTGGCAAAGTCAAGGAGAAAGAAGTCTACCCGGTGAGTATTTTACTTGGTAAAATACTCTTCAAGTTAAGTCTACCCGGAAACTGATTCCAAGCACACTTCTGTGTTACCAAGTTATGAAGGATGGCAGAGCATACTCGGAAAGACAAAATTGATGCAAAGCCTACCCGGAAGACTTATTTTACACTTAGGATTATTTCTGAATATGTAACTTGATTATGTTTTATCATTTAGGGTTTCTAGAAGGAATGACAGCTGTTAAGGATGTGTCAAGCCTATAAAAGGAATAATTTAGGGCACGCCTCCAAGAGGTTGACAGTCTCATTCAATTCAGAAAGAATATTTGAGTGTGACGGCTGTACGGACACAACCTTCCTACAAGAAACCCTAAATTGATTATCCTTTTGTATGATGATCTTCGTATAAATGGAAATCTTTTGAGTGAATCTTGTGTGTGTTATTTGCATATGAATATTGATAGCAACAACCCTGTTTATTATTGATTCTGCCTTTAATAAATAGTAATCTTTCTAAATATAGCAACCCGTCATTAACTCCCTTGTCAACACATCTATTTGTGTGAGTTATGACATGATTCGAGCAAGATCCAGCTGAAATCGGGGACCTGACATTATCAATTAGATATAAGCATTATGTTTATTATGCTTATAAAAAAGGTTGTATTAGAGTTGCAAAGTTTAAGTATGCAATATTCAAGTATTATATTAGTTTAAAAAAAATGATGATGTTAGTGATGTATATAGTTGTTTATTTCATTGTTAACTTAGCTTGTTTGTAAGAAGTCGGATCGGATCGCATGAGCTACTTTCAATATTCCCTTCCATACTCTTACACTTGGCCCCATTATAACCCGTTTTAAGCCCTCTTGATTTGCATTCGTGTCATAGCATTTACATAGGTGGAGATTTGATGATTATACAAGCGTATGCGAGGGGAATTGATTAGTTATGGAAATGTATGTATGATCACCAAGAAAAAGTTAATGTGTAAATGTGTGTTATGTATAGGTAAAAACCGAAAGCATGTTAGGTTTGGTTAGAAATCTATGGTTTAAATGGAACGTCAAGTGCACTAGTGCACCCGATAAAAATGAGGGAATAGGGTATGACTTGGGACCTTAACAAAACTGGAATTGTGGTATAATTGGTGGCTACAAGTTGAATGTAATAGAAAGTTTGTGTTGAGATGTTGCTTGGGGGAAAGCAACGGTTAACTGTGGGAATGTGACGGGTGGTCCATTGGACAACCCTTAAGTGATTTAAGACCGTAATAATCATGTATTGAATTGGTTTATCTTGTTGAATTAGATAACTACGGGGTGTTCGGTTATTTGCAGGTTAAGAGGAGGTTCCGGAGCTGTTATGGTGTATAACGAAGAAACCTAAGGAACCGGAGACGCGATAAAGGTCAAAAGAGGTGAAAACGGGTAGGCGAGGCTGAAGTCCACCGTGACCCACGGTTGAGAACGTGGGCCACGGTCTAAAATGTCAAAAGTGGACAGAGGCCACCGTACCGTGGCCTCTGCTCCACCGTGAAGACCACCGTGACCCACTGTGGTGACCGTGGGCCATGGTCCTTTTTATGCAGAAAGACACCGTGACCCACGGTGTGAACCTTGGGCTATGGTGCGGGTCGCAACTGCCCGATTCTCTTTATATTTTTAGTCGTTTAAATGACTTTTCATCTATCTTTCAATCAAAACACCTCTAGGACGATTTTGGGAGTGCAAGTACTTTATTTTTGTGATTGTAATCGTTGAATTGGTATTTTAGATTCATCTACATACTTTAATTGATGTGATGATGAATCTAATGATGAGTGGCTAGTACTCTTTTTGTTCTCTCCCGAATTGTAAGGTTTCATTTGACTATTTGTGAATTGTTTATGTTATTTGTGGGATAGTAATTTGATCAATTGATTGTATTGCTATGGTGATTGTGCGTTTGCCTTGTAATTGTTAGTATAGTATAAATTCGTGTTCTTGACTATCCGTTCTTGGTGCCATAGGAAATCGAGATTTAGTAGAAGAGAATTAGGGTTAACTATATCATACTGATTATCGAGTGATAACCTTGCGTTTTTTTATAATCCAAGTACTTAGTCCTCTTTGATCACTTTCAAACACACTTTCATGAATTATGTCTATGTAGTTCTTCCCGAAAGTAAACATTAACATTATCAATATTGAAAACCTGAAATCGGGAGAGCGCATTTTATCTTATATTGTTTAAAACTCGTTTATTGCTTTAGTTATTTTTGTTAATCAAAACTAAACAACCAAATCTTTGAATTTACTTTTGCACTTAGTTTAATATAGTTTAATTATAAAGCTTATTATTAACACATTTTCCATAAACTCCTTGTGTTCGACACCCGCTTATCGCTATCTAATTAGTTATAATCGGTTTATTTTGAGTGAGTCTTCGACCTCACGTCAAATTCTGGCGTCGTTGCCGGTGAGTAGTGACCAACGTATGTTAGCTTTAGTAGTTTTTGTTCGTTATTTTCGGGTTTACGTTGGTTGTGTTAGTGTGCAAGTACCTACAGGTGTATGCATACTAGAAGATATAACAGGTCATCACCAGTAGTAATCGATCCTGAGATTGATAGAACGCTTTGAAGAAACCGAGTTTTACTTCGGGAAAACAAGCTTCTTGGTTCTCTAACTACATTAAACAGCACCATGGAATCACCAGTTCCCACTTCGGGTCAACCATTACCATCCACAGCTCCACCAAATCCACCTCCATCGATCACTAATATACAAACAGCATCAAGTGAATTGCAACCATCACCCATTACCGAACCCATCCCTGCTCAATACACCTACGCAACATCATCCGCATTACCATCTATTTCCAACATGTTCCCTACATTTGGTGCATCATCATCTCAACAAAACCAACCACCAACCTTTCAACAATCACAATCAAGCTACCAATAGCAACCCCAACCTTTCATGCAACATTCAAGATCACAAGGTGACGGATACGGATATGGGTTTGACAGTGAATTTGAGGGGTTTGAAGTGGAAGGTTACTACATGGGAGGTGATGGAAGCAAAAGGGTAAATCCGGGAAATGTTGGTTATGTTCAATGGCAACAACCGGAACCGTTGCAAGAGCTTAATCGCCAACAACCACCGCTGGTTGTCCAACAAAGCGTTCAACCACCACCGATTCAACAACAAGCTCAACAACAACCACCGGTTGTTGTTCATCAACAAGTTCAACCGCCACCGATTTTTCAACAACCACAAGGGCAACCTCAAGATCAACAATTTCAACAACAAATGCCCCAACCATAGTTTCAAAAACAATTTGCATAGCCAAGGCCTGTTTATAGGCAAATGGGTCAACCAAGAGTACCAATAAGGGTACCAAGAAGGCATGCAAAAGAAATGGTGAGGGGGTTTGAAGCCCATTTCCGACCAATATATGTGAGGTTATAGGGCGGAAGGCTCTTTAAGTAGTATGGATGGTTATGCATGCACTTTGAAGGTAAATAAAGTATGAAGAATGAATGTATGAATGTATGTAAGAAAGTAATGTGAACAGGTTAAGTATGAATGGTGTACACACCTTCGGGCATGTGTGCAAGTATTTGAACTAATTGTATGTTGTATGATTAACTATAACTCACTTAGCGTAGCTGACTTTTAGTATGCACGCAGGTGAGTAGGATGAGACAGCTGGCTTGAGCGGGGACACATGGTAGAAGAATAAGAGTTTGGCATTAGAAGACTCATGATGTTTTATATTTAATGTTTTAATTTTGAAAGACAAGAATGTTTTAAGACATGTTATGAATTATTATGTAACTTTTATGAAAGTTTTAATGTTCCGTGAATGTTTAATTCAACCCTGATATTTAGAACTATGTTTATGTGTAAATCCAACGTCCAGTGTAGGGCACCAGTAACGGGGCCTTACAGCAAGTAAGGGTTCTTTACACTCGAATCAAAGGTCCTGAGTGTAAAGAATAAATGAAGGTCTTTTCCAGTTGGGATTGTGCACCAACGTACTCAGATCGGGGTCCCTTTTCCACTCAAAACACGGTCCTAACTGCAAAGGGGGGCGTATGATCATACTTATCGAAGAAATCCATGCCCGTAATATTTGAGCAAGTAACAAGTAAACACACAAGTCCATGATGCGAATTGTAGTTTGTAAATATTAAATAAATGAAATTGAATTTTTGTAACACCCCGGCTAAAGTGGAATACGCCCGGGTGTGACGTACAGATTGCTCAAAACACATGTGACACTATTACGTGACAATAATATCATTAATTCATTCAAATCTCAAGTACACAAGTTGTTCAATAAAGAAAATACAAAGGAAAGAAATAAAACACATGTCTTCTTTGTTTATTATTGAAATAACCTAAATTCTAATATTTTCGTCATTTAATCCTCTAATGAAGGTACTTGTAGCATATATATATAATAAAGTCAACTAATTGAATAGTTGGTGAGTCCACACAAGTTTGGTACAAATACATAAAAACCATACAATTCCATGAAACTTGGTGTAGTAATAGCGCAAGCAATGTCTTTCCATTGGGTAACAACCAAATGTACTCGGATCGGGGGTCCCTATTCCACTCATAACATCGAGGTCTTGAGTGCATAGGGGGGCGTATGAACATAATTAATGAGGAAACCATGAGCACATAATGTTTGAGCAAGTAAGCAAATAAATACACAAGTCCATGTAACGAATTGTAGTTTGTAAATAATGAATAAACAAAATTGTAAAGTTGATAGGATATATATGCTACCCCCAAAATTATTAAAAAGGTTAAAAGGGGGTGTGAGAACTCACCTTTGAGGTTGATGATAACTTGAAAGTAATATGATAAGCGCGTTATATGAAACCGAACGATCGAATCTCACGATCTAAAATAATAAGAACACGGGAATTACTAACTAATTTGATGAAATAATATGTCGGTGTTATAGTTCATACTTTTTTATTTATAAGTATTTTTTACACATTTTTAAAGTGTATTAATATTTAAGTTAACGGGTTTTCATGACTTATATTTATAATATTACTTATAAGATTAATATTAGATTTGAATCATGTTTACGGACTTATCGTTATCGGTATGTTTTATTTTAGAATAAACATTTTTCGGTTTAGAATTTATAAAGTTACAACGTTATTATATATATATATATATATATATATATATATATATATATATATATTATCTTTGTAATTCTTTTATGAATTTAACGAGTGTTACCGGGTTTTGAGAGATTGGTTTTTGGGTGAAAAGGCTAACGAAATCTAAAACAACATTTTTAAACTATAAAAATAATTTTATTTGTTTTATAATGGTTTATAAATATATATTTGATTTATTATAACCCATAAAATCATTTTAAAAAATATAAAATGGATCAGTTGTGACCCTGGTTCGAACCCGGGTCTCCATGTCCACACCAAGCATAAGCAACCACTCGACCAACTCGTTATTATGTTAAAAGGATGGAAACATTTATTTATATATTATACTTCATATTCATCTTCTTCACAGAAAACCGTAGGTTTTCAATTCTCCAAAACCATTCCAGATTTGATTGATTTAGGTTAGGGGTTTTATTAGAGTGATTAAAACACTAGAAATCCACCTAACAATTACCCCGTGTGATGCCGGAAAGTGGATGAACGACGAGTTGGCCGGAACCGTGATGATAAGAACGAATTGGTGAAATTAACGAGTTTGTTTGTGTAAATTTATGTATGTAGCACGTTTAGAAGGGTATTAGGATGCTATTTATAGTTGTAATTGATCCGTTGGGTGATTAAATCGAGTTAATAAATTTTTATTATTATCCGGCGGTTCAGGGTTTAAATCCGAACGTTGGAGGTGTTATTACGCGTAATGAGACTTGATTAAGTATTAAGGTGATAGTGCAACGGGTTTATATCATTAATATTTGATTAAAAATGGCGTTTTGGATGGTTTTAATGTTCGCCGGAGATTTTATGCGTCACCGCCGGCCGGTCACCGGAAAACCGAAGGGGAGAAGGGGTGCGGCTGGGTTGGGTTAATAATAATATTATATTATAATTTAAATTCAAATGTTACAATTTAAACCCTAGACTTTAAGAATATATATAAACTTATTTTAAACTTTGTTTACACTTTGAACCTTGAACTTTATAATTATGCAAAGTTGATTAAAACTTGTTATATTTTTTATATCCTTATATTGCTTGCATTTTATACCCGATAGATTTAAACTTTGATTATTTTATAGACTTTTATAGCTCGGAGATTCGTTAATTGAATTAAACGAATAGACAATGAACGGTTAATAACTATAAATCGTCGAAATTAATATTAAATGATAAACGACAAATACGAATTTATTGAAACGACACAATGGGTCAGTTTAACGAATACAAATACAAATACGAATAAAAATAAAACTTGACAAATGTCACAATTTTTGATAGTATATATTTGATACCCCCAAAATAGTTAAAAAGGGTAAAAGGGGGTGTGAGAAACTCACCTTGAAGTTGAAAACAAACTTGAACTAAAACCAATAGCGCGTAAATGAAACCAAAGCAATTGAACTTCACGAACTAGAATTAAAAATACAAAATAAAATATTAACTAACTTATAACAGTAAATAAATTGATTTGTCGGTAATTAGAAGTGTTTAAGTGTATGTTTTATTATTTTATGGAGTTTGATATTATACTTTAACGGAATTTAGCTTTGAAAATAATTAAGTTACCGTGATTTGAAGTTTAACGAAATAATAGTTATTAATATAATATTACTTACGAGATTAATATTAAATTTGAATATATTAATGTTTACGGCCTTCACCGATATATTTTATATTAGTATAAACGTTGTCGTTTGGAATTTATAAAGTTTACGATGATACTGCATATATATTTATATATTTATTTTCATTGTAATTTTATTTCCATTAACTGTCTTAACACACTTTTCATTAGAATTCTTAAATATTAATTTATTTGCTAACTCATAAAGTTCGATGGCTTCTTTGTAATTAATCTATTTTATTTTAAGTCCAGGGACCTTTCTGTCATTCTATCAAACTTTATTTCGTCATCCAGTTCATTATCCGGTCCTTTAACGAATGGACTCCTTCGTTATTTCTTAACGAATGTGTTCTCTCATCACGAATGGACTCATTCGTTATTTCTTAACGAGTGGACCTTTATAATGAACTGGCCTTTATAACGAACTGGCCTTTATAACAAACTGGATTTTATAACGAACTGGGGGTTCATTCGTCCGTTCTCTGTTAACGAATTACTTAACGAATGGCATAACGAACTGCTGCTAATTCGTTATTTCTTCTTAACGAATGGGCTTAACGAATTGCTTGTTAATTCGTTATTCTTCTGTTAACGATTTAGGGTTAAGTCAGAGAATGTTATAAACATTCTCTGGCATCCTTAAATGCTCACGCCTCCTATTCGGCGTCGTCTTTTCCGGCGCCGCCGTGCCGGAAAAACGTACTTTCACACCGTTTTTCACCGTTTTTCGTCCCGTTTGATCCAGATCCGAGCTAGGGTGACCTCTAAGCTCGTCTTTTGATCGGTTTATACCGGATTCCATCCGGATGTCGTGACTTTAATGGTTGAGGGTGTCGGTTCGTCGTTTCGTGACTAGATCTAGCGATTTAGGATCCATGTAATATCATACTATCATTACCTCGGGTCGGGATCGGCTTTTCTTCTTGGTTTCGGTTAGGGAAAGAGAGGAATATGAGAGAGATCTTAAGTTTGTGTTTTTGGTGGTATATGGAATGAGTGGAAATGGATGGATTAATGAGTAATTCTGGTATTTATACCATGGGTCATGGACTTAAGCCCATGGTCAATCTTCCTTCCTTATTAACCCAATTACATTACTCATATTACTTAACCCAACACAAGACCATCTCGTAACATCTAATATTCTTATTTTATTAACCGAATGGGAAACGGGACGTTACAAGTCTTCACTCCTTAAAGAGGTTTCGTCCATGAAACCTAACTATTACTGAAACAAATCTGGATAAAGCTTGTGCATCTCTTCTTCAACTTCCCAAGTGGCCTCTGATCCCTTGCGGTGTTTCCATATCACTTTTACCAGAGGAATAACTTTACGACGAAGCTTCTTTTCCTTGCAGTCAACGATCTTTACCGGTTGTTCGACGTAGTTTAACTATTCGTCAACTTCAATGTCTACTAATGGCACATGTGACGTGTCATCAGCTAGGCATTTTCTCAAGTGAGAAACATGAAAGGTCGAGTGGATTCCTCCTAGCTCCTCGGGTAAATCTAGCTTGTAGGCTACTTCACCCACAAGCTCAACAATCTTAAACGCTCCAATGTACCTTGGACTTAAACTTTCCTCTCTTCCTAAACGAATAATTCACTTACAAGGTGAGACCTTAAGCATCACATTGTCACCAACGTTGAACTCAATCGGTCGCCGCCGCTTATCAGCATATGACTTCTGACGGTCTTGAGCAGCTTTCATTCTTGCGTTGATCTGGTCAAACCTCGAGGAGGTTTCCTGCAAGACTTCCAAGCTTCCAATCTCTTTCTGACCAATCTCTACCCAACATACCGAGGTTCTACAACATCTATCATATAGCATTTCAAACGGTGGCATACCAATACTCGAATGGTAGCTGTTGTTGTAAGAGAATTCTGCAAGATGTAGATGATCATCCCAACTTCCTCCAAAGTCTAACACACAAGCACATAGCATATCCTCAAGGGTTTGGATAGTCATTTCAGACTGCCCATCTATTTGAGGATGATACGCCGTACTGATGTTCAGTCTTGTTCCCATAGCCTCGTGGAACTTCTTCCATAATCTTGAAGTAAAGCGAAATATCAGACACGATTGATAATGGCACTCCATGCTTAGCCACAACTTCCTTTATGAACACGTTTGCTAACATTTCTGACTAGATAGCCTCTTGTATAGGAAGAAAGTGAGCACTTTTCGTCAAACGATCCACAACCACCCAAATGGTATCATGATGTTTATTTGTACAGGGTAGCTAGTTATGAAATCCATGGTGATGTGTTCCCACTTCCATTCTGGTATCTCTAAAGGCTGCATCTTTCCATAAGGTTTCTGGTGTTCAGCCTTGACTTGCAAACAAGTTAAACACTTTCTAACATAATCCACTACATCATTCTTCATACCCGGCCACCAGTAATCTCTCTTTAGATCTTGGTACATCTTTGTGGATACTGGATGAATTGAATATCTCGACTTGTGAGCTTTTCTAAGATTCGACCCCTAAGATTTCCATGGCATGGAATCCACATACGGTAGAACCTAGTCTTCACACCATGAGTGTTATCCATCAGCTCGTTCTATTGTCTGAAGATTCTTTCCTTTTTCATTAGTCCTTCATTTTCAAGCACCTTTGACTGCACCTTGATGATTTCTTCAAATAGATCTGAGTTATTGATCAACTTATACGACTTCACGGTTGCAATGAATTCTTCATTCTTACGGCTTAGCGCATCAGCGACCACAGTAGCCTTACCGGGATGGTATTTGATATCACAGTCACAGTCCTTAATCACTTCTAACCACCTTCTCTGTCTCATGTTCAATTCCTTATGCTCAAAGAAATACTTCAAACTCTTATGATCGGTGTAGATAGTACACTTTGTACCACATAAATAATGGCTCCATATCTTGAGAGCATGTACTACTGCTGCTAACTCTAAATCATGTGTTGGATAAGTTATTTCGTGAACTTTTTATTGTCTGGACGCATAGGCTATCACTTTTCCTCGTTGCATCAACACGCAACCTAACCCACGATGCGATTCATTAGTACAAATAACCAAATCCTCATCACCTTCGGGTAGAGCAAGGATTGGGGGCTTGTGTGAGTCTTTTCTTCAATTCTTCAAAAGCTTCCTCCTGAAATTTACCCCAACAGAATACTACGGTCTTTCGGGTCATTCCAGTCAACAATGCAGCTATCTTGGAGAAGCCTTCGATGAATCTCCTATAATAGCCAGCCTACCCTTAAAAGCTTTGTATATCAGTCGGGTTTTGCAGAGTCTTACAGTTTGATATCGCCTCAATCTTAGCTGGGTCCACGGTAATCCCTTCAGGATTGATCACGTGCCCAAGAAACTGCACTTCACGCAACCAGAATGCGCATTTTGAAAACTTAGCATACAACTTCTCTTCCTTCAAGACCTCCAATACTTCTCTCAAGTGCTTAGCATGGTCAGACTCGCTCCTTGAGTAAATCAATATATCATCAATGAAAACGATAACTGACTTGTCTAACATCAGCCGACATACCCTATTCATCATATTCATAAATGTTGCTGGAGCATTCGTTAGACCGAATGACATCACGAGGAACTCGTAGTGTCCATACCGTGTTCGAAACACTGTTTTAGAGATGTCTGCCTTCTTCACTTTTAGCTGATGATACCCTGATCTAAGGTTTATTCGCGAGAACCAACTCGAACCTTGTAGTTGATCAAACAAATCATCAATCTGTGGCAACGGATATCTGTCTTCACCCGTTTCATCCTCTAATAATTGTACTTGTAACATATATATAAAATAATGTCAACTAACTTAATAGTTGGTGAATTCATACAGTTTAAATACTACATAAAAACCATACAATTCCATGAAAACTTGTGAAAAGCGTGTAAGGGTTCTTTACTCTCGAATCAAAGCACCTGAGTGAAAAGAATAAATGAAGGTCTTTTCCAGTTGGGATTGTGAACCAACATACTCAGATTGGGGTCCCTTTTCCATTTGAAACACGGTCCTGAGTGCAAAGGGGGGCGTATGATCATACGTATCGAAGAAATCCATGTACGTAATATATGAGCAAGTAACAAGTAAACACACAAGTCCATGATGCGAATTGTAGTTTGTTAATAATAAATAAATGAAATTGAATTTTTGATAGGATATATATGCTACCTCCAAAATAGTTAAAAATGATTAAAAAAAAGGGTGTGAGAAACTCACCTTGAAGTTGAAGACAAACTTGAAATAAAACCAATAACGCGTAAATGAAACCAAAGCAATTGAACTTCACGAACTAGAATTAAAAGTACAAAATAAAATATTAAGTAACAACTTGTAAAAGTAAATAAATTGATTTGTCGGTAATTAGAAGTGTTTAAATGCATGTATTATTATTTTATGGAGTTTGATATTATACTTTAACGGAATTTAGCTTTGAAAATAATTATGTTAGCTTGAATTAAAGTTTAACGAAATAATAGTTATTAATATATTATTACTTACGGGATTAATATTAAATTGAATATATTAATGTTTACGGCCTTCACCGATATATTTTAGTTTAGTATAAACGTTGTCATTTGGAATTTATAAAGTTTATGACGATATTGCATATATATTTATATATTTATTTCACGAGTTTTAACAAATGTTTTGGGTTGGAAAAAGCTTAGTTTTCGGATGAAAAGGTTATAAAATAAACTAAAACAATTTTTATTTAATTAAAAACGATTTTATTTTATTTATAATATTTTTTGTAAATTTTATTTGGTTAAAAAGTATTAAATGAAAGGTTTTAAAAATAAAATAAAACAAAACAAAAAAACTGCTATGACCCGGGTCCCCTAATTGATATGTTCATGGACTAACCAGTTAGATTAGATTGTTTGTTTGTTATAATAACAGAAACAAAATATTTAAATTAACATTAAAGTTCATCATCTTCATCAAAACCCTAGCTTTTCAAATCTGTTAATCCGTTCCAAGTTTGATCAAATTAGGTTAGGGGTATCGTTAATCCACTAAAAGGGATTCAAAACCATATAACTATTACCTCTAATGGTGCCGGAATGAAAATGAACTGCGAGTTAGCCGGAACCGAAATAACAAGAACAAATTACTGATATTTAAATTAACATTAAAGTTCATCATCTTCATCAAAACCCTAGCTTTTCAAATCTGTTAATCCGTTCCAAGTTTGATCAAATTAGGTTAGGGGTATCGTTAATCCACTAAAAGGGATTCAAAACGATATAACTATTACCTCTAATGGTGCCGGAATGAAGATGAACTGCGAGTTAGCCGGAACCGAAATAACAAAAACAAATTACTGATTACAGAGGGTATGTTTGTGTATATTGATGTTTGGAAAAAGTTTAGTTGAATGTTAGAATCCTATTTATAGGTTTAATTTGATCTACTAGTGATTAATTTGTGTTATTAAGTTTTGATTATAATGTGATCGGTCGAACGATTAATGGGTGTTTAATAGGTTGTTAATGACGAAATAACTCACGTAATAAACTTTATAATAAGTGGAGACGATGTTGGGTATTATATTTTAGACCGACGCATCGAATCGTTACTCTATTAATAAGAAATTAAATAAAGACAACAAGATATTATAACGAGTAATTGAAGCATCTGACGGGTGAAATATTATATTATATTTTATTCCTTTGGTCTTATCCAAGTGGCGTTGGAGTAAAGACCAACACATGACAAGACTAGTATAAATAGATGATTTAGGTCATTTGTTTAGGTCATGTGTGCATTTTGAGATTTTTCATTTGTATTGGAGAGTTTGCCCCCGGGGAAGAGCTCTCCCCGGGTGGCCGTTCCTTTTTATGTATATATGAATGTATGTATGAGTGTTCTTGATGAAAATCATTCGGTTAATTAAATCATACTTCTACATCTATCTTTTGTGTTTGGATTACAATTGTCCATCCTATTATTGATTGTTAATAAAATCGAACTCTCCACATACGTCCATTATTATTGTTCAAGAGTGAATACATGCTATGATTCGATCCAAGATCCGAGCTCGTTTATCACCGATTATTCACGCTTCCGCACCGGGGCTCGGTTATGTCAGTTGGTATCAGAGCGGGTTACCGAATAGTTTAGACTAACCGCTGAACTAGATTCATTTCGCTCTTAAATCCACCATGGACGTTAAACTTGAAGTTCATTGAAGTTTTTTTGGGATGTTTGCATGGTTTTGGACGAAAATTGATGATTCGAATATGACTTATGTGAATTGATGCATGTGTTGATGATTAGTTCAGAGATTCAACATCGATTCACGTTTATATGTTCAATTTCATCCAGGTCTACTGTTTCGGCTCGTTAAAGGTTAAATTCGTTTATATGAAATGTTTCAGATCTGAGTATTTGATAAATTGATGAATGATTGATGATAGAATGATAATTTTGTGATGGTTTGTTGAGGTTTTAATGATTAGTTTCGTGTATCAAGGGTTTTAGTTAGATTCGTGTATCAAAATTGGGGGAAATCAAAACCACGTGATTAGGGAAATTTGATGATTAGTTTTGGTTTATATGATGATTATAATGTGTTGGAGCCAATTTAGATGATTAGTTTCATGACATAGAAGGATAATCTGATGAAATTAGATTTTTAGCCCTAATTGCGAGTTGGTCACTAACAGATAGTGTGTTCAAAGAAGTTGTTTTTGGCTGTTGATTTCATTGTGATCGAGCAGATGTGATATTCCCGAGATTTGGTTACAAACAATTGGGAAAGTTGTTGCTCTAGTCTTTACGAGCAGATGCACATTGATATCACGAGCAGTTAATAAAAGTTCTAACAAATTACTCATGAGCAGTTACTGTTAGTTATTCATGAGAAGATTCAGCTGTAGTCTCCACTAATGTTTTATTAAGTCACGAGCATATTCATATTAGAAAGATTTGTTGCTTCTGATTTGGGCAGATTTTTACGCAGTTTGCTGCTGATAAGTTGAATACATATGGTGTTGTTGTTGTTCGTTTTTATGTTTGTTGATATGTTGTACGCAAACACTTAAAGTGTTGCTGCTGATATATGTGTTCGAGAAGTTGCTGCAATACAATCATTTCATGAGTAGCTGATGTCAGGGGGAGTTTGGTTAATGTGCTGATTAATGAACAGTTTGCTGATGTTATGTGCTCAAACTGATATATGATTGTTGCTGATCTGCTATGTGTTTGAATGTATATTGCTGCTGATATGCGGGTAAAAATTATTAAGTGTTCGATTTGATTATGCACAAGCAAGATGATGTTGCTGCAACTATTATCTCACGAACAGTTACTACACAATTGTTGCTGCTGCACAGTTATTTCTAGAGTATTTGTCATAATGCAGATGGTAAAAGTTGTTGTATATAAGGGATGTTGTTGCTGCACTTTTTCACGAACAGATTTGTGATAATGCTGATCAGGGGCGAAGCTATGTGGGGACCCGGGGTGGCCCCGGCCACTGTCGTTTTCTCCGTTAGCATGGTAAATTTCGCGATTTTTCTCGAAATATTTTATAGATATTAAGCGCGGTCACCCCCGATGTAATTTTCCAAAATGCTACCGGTCACTACTGATTTTTTTTAAATATAATACCCCATCGTTTGGTTTTTTTTTATCTAAAACCTCGCAATATTTATAAACAAAAGTTACAAAATAGTAGTCGAATAGTAAAAGATTTGTTTTTATAAATATTATAGGCATTTGCAATTCTTCTTCTAGGTATTCACCCTTAGGAATGAGATCGGTACCGTACCGGTGCCGGTACCGATACCAAATATTCGGTTCGATACCGGTATTGAAGGTAAATTTTGAGATATATACCGGTACCAAAACTCAAAACTTTGGTACCTATTCGGCACCGACGGTACCAAATCTGTACCGATTTCGGTACCGGTACCCGGTATCAATACCGAATCTGCTTATCCCTACTCACCTTTCCCCTCGCATAATCATGAATATTTTAGGTTTTTGTTGGTTAAAAAAATATTTTGTTCTTTTTATTGTAAGAACAATTGTTTGAATAAATGAAGAAAAATTAGATATATAAATGACATATTGTTTGATCTGACCCGACCCGAATCACCGACACGAACCGAATCGTCGAGGCGAAAATTTTTAAGTCCGTGACTTCGGTCACCCCCGTGACTAAGCCCAAGCTTCGCCACTGATGCTGATATTATTTACTCGATCAAATCACGAGTATTTGATTGCAAAATCATGAGTTGTTGTGGCAGGGGATATATGCTGCAAGTCTAATATGTTGTTGATATGAAGTGTTGCTATTGCTGATCTATTAATGCACGAACGCATAAGGGCAGGGGCAATTTAGTAATCTTTGTAGCTGCTGCAAAGTTTTTTTTAAAAGGGGGCAGTTTTGGAACTTGGTAGCTTAATCACTACCTGTTTGGAGTTTTTCTAGTTCCGAAATCGCTGTTAAAAAGGGTGTTGTTAACGAGCTGATTATGCAGCTGATTTTAAGGCTGAAATTGCTGTTAAAAGTGTTGTTAACGAGTTGATTTAGCTGTTGATACGAAAAGTTGCTGCTACACTATTTTACTGAGTGTTGTTGCTGATTCGCAGGGGCGTCAAGGTCATTTTATTGCTGATATTAAAGGGGTATTTCAACCATTTTGTTGTTGGTACAAGAGAAAAGTTAAGTATTGATTATCCGAGCACACTTTAACCCTGAGCACATAATCAATAATTGCTCCGAGCACATCTCTTGAAGCCCCCGAACACTTAAGTTTTGTTTCGAGCACAAAGTTTTCTAGCCCCAAGCACAAGGATAAAATTTTTAAGGCTTCGAGCACATAAAATTGGCTTCGAGCATATCATGTCTACTCTCGAGCACATGTGTAAATTCTCGAGCATTCTTGTGAAGGTTTGTAAGGAAAAATGTTAAGGCATATTCACGAGCATTTACTTTGCTTGAGAGAATGTTCTTTGCTCGAGAGCATGTCTAGTTGACTTTAAAAAGTCAAACGGGCCAAGATAAACAAAATGATGTATACTTGCTTATCTGTTGACTTTTTGACCGTGTGTTCTAAATGAAAATTGTTTGCCCAAGAATGAGTGACCGCTTGGATGTGACTTTTCTGGTCAACTCAGCCGTTGACTGTGTCGGGTCAATGAGGGGTAATTTTGGTTATTTTTGAGCAAAAGTTGGGCAATAATCACAAAAAAGTTCACAACTTCAACAAGGTGCTTACAAGAACAAGATGGTTGATTTATCCGGATCATTTCAAGAGTTGACCACGTCAAATGTCAACTTTCAACCACAAAAGGTATTTTATTTAGTTTGTTTATTTCGAATTTTATCAACAATTCTTGATAGGGATGGTCAAGATTGTTCGAATTGAAGATGTTCACCTGCACCTGATTTAAAGACACATTCGTTTATGACATTACAACGAAATTGGGGGAGAAAAATTATATGGAATTTCATTGAAAATTTTGATCGAATCAAGTGAAAGACTCACTTTAAGGAAAATTTTGAGTTTATTTCCTTTTTCG
Organism: Bidens hawaiensis; assembly: GCF_021521415.1. NCBI lineage: Eukaryota > Viridiplantae > Streptophyta > Magnoliopsida > Asterales > Asteraceae > Bidens > Bidens hawaiensis. The sequence goes on from NW_027500411.1 coordinate 91,108, forward strand.
GTTTCGGATTAACTCGTAGTTGATCATTGAAGTTTGAATCCTAGATCTTATGCCTATACAACTATATCCAAAAGAGATAAAGAGAAGATGATTTGTAATGAAAAATGGGAGACGCTTATTGTGAGGGGGCGAATTTCTATGAAAGGCATCGGGTTATGAGGTGATCGTGAAAGTGATTCGATGGCATCGGTCTAAGGGGGAGATTGTTGGGTATTATATTTTAGACTGACGCATCGGATCGTTACTCATTTATAATAAGAAATTAAAGAAAGACAACAAGATATTATAACGAGTAATTGAAGCATCTGACGGGTGAAATATTATATTATATTTTATTCCTTTGGTCTTATCCAAGTGGCGTTGGAGTACAGACCAAGACACAAGACTAGTATAAATAGATGATTTAGGTCATTTGTTTAGGTCATGTGTGCATTGTGAGATTTTTCATTTGTATTGGAAAGTTTGCCCCCGGGGAAGAGCTCTCCCCGGGTGGCCGTTCCTTTTTATGTATGTATGTATGAATGTATGTATAAGTGCTCTTGATGAAAACCATTCGGTTAATGAAATCATAATTCTACATCTATCTTTTGTGTTTGGATTATAATTGTCCATCCTATTATTGATTGTTAATCAAATCGTACTCTCCACATCCGTCCATTATTATTGTTCAAGAGTGAATACATGTTATGATTCGATCCAAGATCTGAGCTCGTTTATCACCGATTATTCACGATTCTGCACCGGGGCTCGGTTATGTCAGGCGACGTTTGGATGCATTAACGGGTCGAAACGAAGCTTAAATCGTTGTTTTACATGTCGCCGGAGCTTCGCCGGAAACATGCTGCCGGCGTCGGAAAAACGAGAAACGGGGGAGGGACACGGGCTGGGTTAGGTTTAAATATAATTGTTTTATTATAATTTAAAAATATTACCATTTACACCCTGAAGTTTACACACACACACACACATATATATATATGATTTAAACTTTTATTACACTTTTAACCTTGAACTTTCAAATGTTATATAAACTTGACATAATTTTATATCCTTTGATTAATTTTAAATTGTACTCGGTTAGTTTGCATATCGTTTAACATAGTAAAAATTTCTACTCGGAGTTTCGTTACTTGAACAAAAAGAATAGGAATGAACGAATAATAACTTAAACCATAGGAAGTATTATATAAATGGTGAATGAAATAACAAGAATACATCGAAACAACAAACGGGTCGGTTTAACGAATATAAATACATAAGAAAAAACTTGGAATATATATTTATATTTGTACATATATTCATAAACAAAAACCGAAAATTTAAAATGGGTCGGATTTCAGGTTTGAAAAATAATGAATGTTACATCGTACTTTACTTTTTAAAATAATACACATTTAATATGACATTTTAGAAATCGATTTTCATCATTGAAATTCGGATTCTCGCCATTTATTTGAAGTTTACAAAAATATGTTATATTGTTTGATTTTCACCAGTTATTCAAAAACCGAATTTTAATGAATTTGACCATTTCATCATTTTCAATATTCATGTCTTAAATCAAAAAATATTTTTAATAACCATTTAGTTCAAGTTATTATGATTTTAATGTCACTTTCAAAAAACTTCATTAATATATTTATTCCTAGATGTCAAAAATAAAATATATCTAACTGAATATCAAATTTGGATTCTCTAAATAATAAAAATTTTAACTTTAAACCATAAAGTTCATAAAGTAAAAAATATTTCCTTATGAAATTATTCAATACGAGCATATACCAAAAAAAGTATAAAAAAAAGGAAAAATATTTTTGTTTATTAATTTTGCCAGCCGAAAAATATCATCTTGCTTGAAACATATTTGTGTTGGTTGAATATGTTATCTGTATTTATATGGTTTGTTGATATGTTTTTACCCGTGTGTAACACGGGCTATATCCTAGTTTCTTTTAAATATTAATTCACATATTAGTTTAGAATCCCTTATCTCCTTATTATCATTGGCATCCTCCCTCTCATTAACGTTATCATTGACAACCTTATTTATTTTCATATTGTCATACATGCATTATGTCTTGCAAATTCTCATTTTCATCACATATAAAGATCAAATAAGTGAAGTTCGTATATCATAATCTAGTACAACTTGATCATGTTATTTGCCAACTCTTACTACTCGATCACTAGATTCTCCAATTTTGTTGACATTTTCATGCCAACCCAACGTTAATCTACTTAGGGTGTGTTTGGGATTTCTTATTTTAGTTGAAAAGGACTTATTGTGATAAGTAAAAAAGGACTTATGAATTTATAATAAAGAGTTTCTAAAAAAGTGTGTAGATTAATAAAAGTCAATAAGTTGTTTTTAAAAAGTGTTTATTTAACTTATTGATGGAAAATGATCAAAAAGGACACTTTTAGACCATCCGTAATGGCACGTTTTCAAATGCGTTTTGAGGTATAACGCCGGGGGCACACCCCCCCCCCCCCCCCGGGGCGTTTTGAGGTGTTGATTTTTTTCCGGCTTTTTGTATAAAACGCAAGAAATGGCACCCTTTTCAAAGTGGTGCGTGGTATATAAATGTTGGAAGGGTTTATGGAGGAGGAGGAGGAGGTGGTGCCGTGGTGGTGTAGCCATTGACGGTGGGCGGAGTTTATGTTTTCCGGTAATTTTTCTGGCGAGTTGATCATATGGATGGAAGGGATGGATGTTGGATGGAAGGGATGGATTGATTTTTGGTGTTGATCAGAGGGATGAATGAGATTGACCGTCCCATTTATTCCGACATATTTTCCGGCGGTTTATTCCGATGGGTTATAGAAATAGAAGATGATGATCATTCTTATTATTTATTATTATTACTCACTGTTGCTGCTATTCTTCATTCTATGGCATATGGCAGCAATATTATTATTATTATTAATTATTATTTAAAAAAGAAAAAAAAATAGTGACTGGGCGTCACGTAGGACATAACGTCTGGGGGTGGAGAGTTATGACGATAGCCTGCTTTTGTAAAAACCATAACTCTGACTGGGCGCCACGTGGCGCATAATGCCTGGATGTAGAGAGTTATGACTACACATAACGTGGCGCATAATGCCTGGATGTGGAGAATTATGACTACATATGACCATGTGTAGTCATAACTCTCCACATCCAGGCATTATGCGCCAAGTGGCGCCCAGTCAGAGTTATGGTTTTTTACAAAAACAGGCTGTAGTCATAACTCTCCACCCCCATGCATTATGCGCCACGTGGCGCCCAGTCACTTTTACACTTTTTGTTTTTTTTTAATTTTTAATAAGAATAATCAAATAACAATAATATTTTATTAAATAAATATTACATGAAAATAAAAAAAACTATTCATCGTTGTTGTCGTCGTCATCGTCTTCGCCCTCGTCGTCTTCGCCCTCTTCGTTGTCTTCGCCCTCTTCGTCGTCGTCGTCCTCGTCGTCTTCATCGTCGTTTTCACCGTCTTCACCATCGTCGTCGTTGTCTTCATCATCGTCTTCATTGTTGCCCTCGTTTTGATCATCGTTTTCACCAGGCAGAGGCCGATACATCCAAAGATGTTGGACCAAATCCTCCTTTAGTGCGTTATGTGTCTCTCTTGGCCTAACGGAATCCGAGTTTTCGAGTCGTTGCTCCATACTTGCCGGAGTCCGTGGTGGATCCGGGTCCGGTATGAAAGTTGGACATATTGCTCTTCCCTTGTCCTCGATGATCATGTTATGCATTATGATACACGCATACATAGCACATCTCATTCTTTCTAAAGACCACAGACGACAAGGATTTTAAACATAATGCCATCGTTGTTGAAGAACACCCAAACACCTCTCGATATCCTTTCTCGCAAACTCTTACACTTTCTTAAAATACTGTCTTTTTTCATCCATAGGGTCTCTGAATGTTTTAACGATTATCGCGAACTCAGGATATATTCCATCACCCAGATAGTACCCATGATGGTAGAAGTTATCGTTAGCCCAAAACGAATCGACGGGAACGGTCCCAGATATGTAACTCTCCATCACAGGAGACTACTCTAAGACGGTTATGTCATTGTTGGAACCGGGAACACCAAAGAATGCCGACCAAATCCAAAGGTCGTATGAAGTGATCGCTTGAAGGCTGACCGTTGGTCCCTTTTGGTCACCTCGTGTGAATTGACCTCGCCATGCAGTTGGACAATTAGCACATTCCCAATGCATGCAATCTACACTTCCTATCATGCCGGGGAAACCATGCGCCCTTGTATGTGCCTCGTAAAGACGTAGATTGTTAACGTTGGGCTCTCTCAAATAATGTAGTCCATATAGTTTAAATATTCCAATATTTTACAAAACTTTTATAAAATAAATGATCAATGTAAACAAGTGATAAACTATTTTAAAAAAAAAAACAAAACGTACCGTAACAAAAATACTCCAAGGTGTCCCGAGTTGTTTTTTCGGCCATCTTTAAATACTCGTCGTTGATGTCGGTCGTGTTTCCGTAGGCGAGCACGCGTACGGCTGACGTAGCCTTCTGAATAGCCATGAACCCTAGCGTCTCTCGAGCGTCAAGCTTTTGCTGAAAGTAATCAAACTCACGCTCCAAATCATTGGTGATGCGCATAAATAAATTTTTAGACATTCGAAAACGACGCCTAAAGGTCTTCGGGTTCTTGTATCTCGGCGAGTCGCAGAAGTAATCCGCCATCAACCGGTTGTTGGCTTCGGCACGATCTCGTTCGATATATGCTCTTTTTGAAACGGGGGGTAGAGAGCTAATCGCACTCGTAACGGAACTAATATACTTTGTCGCGAGCATAATGGCACTCGTAACCGCCTGTTCCTCCTCCACGTCCTCGGCTTGTTGGTTGGGCCCGAAAAACTGTTTATATATAGATGGAGGATCCATACATAGTGAATTTTGTGTAAAGGAATTATAGACTTGTAGAGTTGAAAGAGAATTTTTATAAATTTGATGAGTTTTGATTGGGAATTAGTTGGTTTAATATATAAAGAAATAATTTTTTTTATTCTCCAACGGTAACATGCAACGGTTATTTTTTGATTTGCCATTCCTGCGCGTTTTGTATACAATGCAGCAAAAAAAAATCATATAACGCAGGGGGGGCGGTGTACCCCCCGCGTTTTCCTCCAAAACTCAACCCATAACGCACCCAGTACGGGTGGTCCTATATAAGTGAATAAGTTGTTTTTAAAAAGTGTTGGATGGAATGAAAGGGTGGAATGAGTATTCTAAACATATAAGGAGATAAGTTACCATATCCCAACTTATTCAAAACCCATTTTTTAGCCTTATGAATAAGGAGAAAGTAAAAGGGCCTTATTGATTCCCAAACACTATATAAACATAAAAATGACTTATTTATCCTATATAAGTCATAAGGAGCTCCAGCGCAAACATATATAGGAAAGTGCAAAACATGTGCATCACTGCCTTAAGCTTGAAGACCGATTTAAATTATCATCTGCATGTCCGTTTCGATCATAACCAAGCTATTGTGTAACACAATCCAACTAATGCAGAGAGAACGTGTTGGTATTAAGAAAATCTACAAAAGTTTCCTTACCTTTATACATACGACCTAGAGGTCCGAGTGAAAGTAACCAAATAATTCAACTGACTGAAAAAATATGAGAAAAAACCAAATGATGAAAACTGCAATTTATTCTAAAGTTAATATTACCAAATCATAAAAGTTTACAAATATTAAAAGTATTAAAGATGTTCCAACTAAAGGTAGTCCAAATTAGAAAACTATGACCTCAGCCACCTTCAACCCAAATCTCATCATCTTTCTCACACACCTTCAACCCAAACATGGCTTCATTTCTCTTCTTCTTCCTCCTCTTTCTCTCCGTCCTCACATTTTCTCTCACCGCCACCACCGCCCTGACCGGCACCCTCAACGTCACCTCCGCAACCGAAACAGCTCTTAACCTCCTTAGCCCATTCCATCAACAAGCGGTACAAATCCTACCAAGAAACACATCCTCCCCCCCATATATCTTTCACCTTTCACTCTCTATTCCCCATCCACAACCACCACGATTACGAGTCGTTAAATAACTCCCGACTCACAACAAGTCACCTCCCTCACTACCAAACTCGACATCTCCCTCACCGAGGACATGTACCGATTAGATATTACACCATACCCGTTCAAATTCCCCGAGGACAATCCGTTAGATATTACACCGTACTCGTTGTTCAAATTACCTGAGGACTTGAGTGTTGCGGTTACCTCGGCCTCGGGTATGTCTCAAGGAAGCGGGCAGTATTTTGCACAGGTCGGTTTCGGTACTCCACCCAAATGGTATTACATGGTTATTCACACCAGAAGTAATTAAAATTGGCGTCAATGTAAACCGTGTAACCAATGCTACAAACAAACAGACCCCATAAATTGACCCGACTGAGTCTAGTACTTATAGTGAGGTATCATGCAACACCCAACAGTGTAACGCTGTTGATATCAATGCATGTCAAAGAGACAAGTGTTTCTATCAGGTATAAAATAATAATAAGAATAATAATAATTTAACCAAATTATATTATTTAATAAAAATATTTTCTTTTTGTTATCCATTTTGCTTTTATTTTTTCTAAGTACCCAGAAATTGAATATTTTCATTTTTGTAAAATAATAATATATTTAAAAGGGATAAAATACAATTTTCTTATTTTCTTAATTTAACTAAATACAAAAGTACCAGTTTTTAATAATAAAAAAACAACTCTATTTTGATCTAATATCAGATGATGTACGGTGACGGGTCATCTACCGTCGGAAGATTAGTGACAGAAACGGTGACATTCGGGAAAACCAGCACGGTACCGAATGTGGCGTTGGGATGCGGTGACAACAACAACGCGGGAGTTCTCGCTCTCGGTGCCGGTATCTTATCGATGCCGTCTCAGCTCAAAGCGAAGTCGTTTTCCTATTGTTTAAATCGGCGTCCACTCTTGAATTTAAAACCTTAGCGTTGAAACCTAGTAATTACATGATTCCCGTGGGATGTTTTGTTTGGCGTTTGCACCGTCGGATTCGCAGTTGTCGATCATCGGTAATGTCCAGCAGCAAGGGACACGTGTCCATTTTGATATAGTTAAATCGGTTGTTAGTTTTTCACCGCACAGTTGCTAAGTTAATAGTGCTTTTAGTGTGTATCTTTATCTTGTTGCGCAAATATATAGACAGAAAGTTAATAAGTTCTTGTTGGACTTTTGACGTTTTTTATATTTACTAATTTTATAAGTTTGTAGCATATGATATCGCTAATAAATAATTGGGTAAATGTAACAAAATAATCACTTTTATAGAGAACTTCTCTAGATGTGCCTGCTAATATATACCGATGGTTTAATTGCTACAATATGCTAAGTATAGTGGGTTAATAAGGATATATTTTTGGATTAAAAGTCATTCCGAAAAAAGCTCATTTAAAGTGAAAGTTATATATTATATTACTTTTGTGTATGCATATTTGACTCATTTTTATTCATAAATGTAAATTGAATATATTTTCAAATTCATAACTATCTTAGAGCACTTCATGTTGATGCCCGCTCACCGGCCCCTCACTCATGCACATTGGCATTGTATTGTCACGTTCTTTATCAACAGTGACGGAACTTGAACAATTATACAGGAGGGGTCAAAATATTACAGTAAAACTAAGTTTTTAAACCACAAAAAAAAACATATCTTTTCACCGAATTAACATCATAAATCCGAAAATAAGAATAACTAATTCTTAAAAAGCGATTAATGATAATCTTTTTCATGTGTCAGGCTCGAGAACTCAGGTCAGTGAGAATACTGAGCAAGACACTTTAACGTCTTTTACTCCACCTTATCCAAGGAAATGATTTAACGCTTTTTAAATTCACCTCACCTATATATTTATTTTTTCAAAATTATACATGTAATGTACAAATTAAAGTTACACTTTTAATAAATAATAAGATAAAGAAACAACATTAATAAAAAAAAGAAACATATTCCTCATTTTACAACATATATATCGGCATGTTAAAAACATAAAACCATCATTAAAGAGTCAACAAGAAATTAGGATGTATTATCGAAATTTTAAACAAGTCCAACAATATAGACCAAATGGACCTTAAATAAACAAACTCATCTATCATTTCACATTCCCACATCCCAGACGCATATGGATAATAAACCTAGCTATATATCTTCTTCTTCTTCCTCCTCCGGTAGTTGCTGGTTGATCCATAGCCAAACCGGGTATCCTCTAGGTCAATAAACAGGGGGGGCCACAACCCCTCCCCGCCCTTAAGGAGATCCGCCCTTGTTCATCAACCACTCCATCTCTGTCATACGCCATGCATGTATCATTTGTTTTTTTCTCTTTCATTCACGTAATGCCTTTACATACATAGACCATGTCACTTCTTGACACGAATCATAGCGTCCCTCTTTTCTTGTCACGTCTAGTCGTCTACACTGCCCTTCTCTCTCTTACCTCTTTATTTCACATGTGTGTTCTTCCTTCTAAAAAACTACTTATTAAAGATGGTTTCCTTCATCTACCATCATGCATGTATTTGGTTTTTGTGTGCATGTTTTGTTCCTTTTAAAAATGTCTATGGTCAAATATTTCTAAAAATACCGGGAAAATGTATACACGTAAACTAATTATATGTCTCTCTTTACTATAAATATAAAATTGTCTGACATAATTTTTGCATATGATACAAAAATAGATTTTTATAGGTTTTGTGGAACATTAATCCAGTACAAAATGTCAAACTGAGGATATATGAGGGTGGATGCATGGTTGGTTAGGTGGTAAATTGATTAGAAGGGAAATTAATGTAACCCTTTGAGTAGTGGGGGCCACACGTATAAAATTAATATATATACTAAGGTATAGACTCGTATTATATACGGGAGAAAATAATTTCAACAAACATAATAAATTTAAACAAAAACTTCAAACAATTAAAAACTTCTTCAAACTTTCGGACCAAAACGTTAACCATTACATTGTCTAAATATTAAAACTTAAAAGTTACAATAAGTTAATATACATCGAACCACCAAAAAATATCAACAAAATACCTAAACATGTTCTTTCATATTAAACCACCATCAACTTCTTCAAACATTCTACCAAAAGAAACTTATTTTGGTTGATCACCTGAAAATCTAAAAAAAACAATAGCATCTAAATTAAATATACCATTAAAATAATAACATGTTTAATAATGAGTAACATTTAAACATTAATAAAGTTGTTAAATACAAGTAACAAATAAAAAGTTCCCAAAAAAACTAATTAGAAACTCTAAAAAGGTTTGATCATGTACTACTTGTGTTAACCTTAGCAAAATAATCAAAAGACAGTTATATAAAATATGTTTTATATGAGATAGATTATATATAGACTATATTAAGTTTGAGCATGTATTACTATATTACAACATTTATATAATATAACTGAGGATAATAAAAAAATTCTACTCCTAAAAGTTATTGAAAGTGTGTTACCTTAGGCTTCATCATTAGTTACAAAATATTCTAAAACATCATCAAAATCACTTTCATGTTTCGCACATTCAATTAGCCATTTTACCTACAAACTGACTTCACTTTCCAATTCAACATGTGCAATTTCTTTTCTTGCATTAGATAACTTTAAAATGTCCAGCTTATACAGAATCAAATCATCAAATTGCAAAAGTATGCAAAAGTAATTTAGGCTTCAAACTCTTATATCGTCCATTTTCGAACTTGATCACAACTTTGTTTTGATTCGGGTAATAAAACCATTCCCTTAGATGTACATACAGGACAACCTCCTGCTGATGATTTAAAGTTATATGTATGTGATAACAATAGCCGTAATTACCTTCATTATTAGAACCGGTGTAATACTTGACTCTACCATATTGTAGTAGAATAATGGCTAGGTCTTCCTCAAAATGATCAATGACATATTTAGACAATTATGATGCACAATGATTCCAAAGTGTGAGATATACACAATTTCCCCTTAAATAAGTTACATGTTAAATAAACTATGGTAAATAAGTTATGTAAAAAAAGGTCTTTCAATATTAGTACCTTAAATCACATATTCCATGGTACGCTTGTTTTTGTCTTTCACATTTGAGTTGTTAGTCTTGAAGACGTGAACCACGTGACCAATTAAATCTACAAGAACTAGAATCAAATAAATAGTTACCAAAAATGTTGCAGAAGAAATAATAATAATTTAATAAAGAATCTATTTTAAGAAACAAAGTAGTATACCTATAGTTGATTTCAAGAAATTTATTTCTTAATTATTGATTCAAATGAAGTTATTTGAAACCAAATACACGACCTTCAAAGTCTTGACACTGATTGGCATGGAGGTTTGGTCCCAAAACTAACTTGTTGGCACAATCAATTACTCTGTAGTTGGATCCATTTAGACCAACGCTAGGATTGACAATTGTGAGAGTAAAGTTTTCGTTCAAGAACCTTTTGAAACGAAAAATATCATGTTTGTAAACGGTGGCTTGCATTCGATTCTCCTGTCATTAATGAAAGAAAAAATTATAAGAATTAACTATGAATAATGAGTTAAAATATAATTATTATAGACAAAGTAAAATAAAGAATAATTAATAAATACTTACATCCCGATCCATGAGAACCATCTCCATCAAGAAATCCTCGTTGACGTTTTTGTTATCCTTGATGGTCCATACTCTTAGAACTCTAACCTTAACAGTTGATGGAGATGTTTTGAGAACATCAATTTCATTCAACATGGTAAAGCTTTCAACTTCCATTGTAATATGCTTTCAATAAAATTATAAAAGAGTTAAGTCAAATAATAATTTGAAATATAAAAATCATAATTAAGGGTTGAGAAACTTACAATGCAAAAGATTTGAATGGCAAAAGAGTCCAATGATTATGAAGAATGCATATGTGGGTGGAGTTAATATAGTAAGATGTGGAAATAATTATATTTGTTAAACCTCATATGTTTAGAAACATTCTAATTATACACATTATACACATTATATATTATAAAGCCTATATATAAATTATACATAGATTCTTCCGGATTGTATGTTTATAACCTCCAAAATAAAAGCAAACAATTAATAATATATATATATATATATATATATATATATATATATATATATTATTAAAACATCATATAATAACTTTAACAATTTCCTTGTATAACGGTTTTAATCAATCAGTTTATAATTATTATAAATATTGAGTGAATATTCCAGAATCATATAATTAAAATCTCTAAAAATAAAGCAAAATAAATAATATAACTTACATCATAAATAATATTTCTTTGATTATCGTTTTTATACTCAAAGTTTATAATTTAATTTGAATTTCAAGTTATGTAAAGATTATTATGTGTATCAAACAAAATTACAAAAGATTTAAACTTTCAATTATAACTGACTACATTTAATTACAGTCAAAAAATAAATTAGATTTGCAAATATTATATAAATTGATTAAAAAAATTATAATTTTGGAATATTATAGGTCAATATTATATATGAATTAAATAATTTTAAAACAAAATGATTAAATAAATTATAATTAAAAACAGAGAAACTGAACTTTCAGATATTAGGATGCATACAAATCAGAGATTGGCTGAAAAAATAATCAGAAATAGGTAATCTTTTGTGCAATATATGACGGGGAAATCACCTTGAATATATTGGCCGGAAAAACAATTCGATATTCAATCGTCTCTGGTCAACCATCAGTTGAATGGAAAAATCCTTATTGAATCGTCCCTGATGAAGAATCAATTGAACGGACATGACGGTATTGGAGAAACCCATAAACATTGAACTGAAGGAATTGAAAGTAGATAAATCAATTGTTGTTAGATATTGTACATGTCGGATATAAGCGGCCAAAAATTAGGGTTGATATGTTTGAGAGGTTATTTGAGAGAATAATGAGTTTTAGAATTAGGTGTGAATTATTAACCTTGAACCGGGTTTATGTTTTGTAATTTCTGTTCAATAAAATAAAAGATGAATATGTGGAAGAGACAAAATGGAATCATGTGAGTTGGATGCATAGGTGGAAAGCCTTGTTGATTATCATGTGTATAATTGTATTTCTTTAATAGTATTGTAAGATAATTTTTAGAACAGTCAATTGGAATATTGACGGGCTACTGACCCACTCGATTATTCAATTTCAACCTTAAGAGGAAACCCAATATAATGATCTCCCTTTGACCCAACTTAAAACCTTTTTTTTGACAGACGGAACTTGAACCAAATAGTTCCTCATTTTTTTAAAATATAGTCAATTGATGTCTCACCTCAACCCGATTGACTAAAGAACATTGAAAACAAGTATTGTTGATGGTGGGCCGGAAACTTGGATTTAATTTCCTGGGAAAATAGTAAGTTAGTAACTCAAATTACAGCGGTTTAGAAAAGTTAATTAGTTATGAAAGGGGTGAACATAATTCGTTAGAACTAATTAATCGAAATGTCAAAATCAAAGTAAGTCGGTTTGGTTTTTACGATTTTACAGTTTGATGGTTTATTTGGTTTGAAACTTAAAATCTTTTGCGTAAATTGAATCAGTTGTTTTAACACATTTATTATTTATATCTTATCTATAATATATATAAACGAAACCTTTAAAAGCTTCTCCCTATATTATCTCAAGCCACCAGATTGCATTATTTGTAATGAAGGCTTCTCATGCATTTGACCCGAATTCACGGGTATGGGTCTCACCAAACCCACATATTCCTTAAACGGGTTATAAAATCTCATTAAATTAAAAATTAACCTCACCAAGTATATGATATAAAATCTTATAAAGTATGAATATGCTAAAAATTAATATATGATTTAAAAAAAAAGATATATAAATTATTTATAACTAAAAAAATTTATAGTAAAAAAAATAAGCGGGTCATGGGTATCACCAAACCCAAATTACTTTTAAACCGAGTTATAACATCTCATTTATTTGTGAAACCCTTTCATCATTAAATACTAAGTATATTATTAAATTTTATACAATGAATAAGTTAAAATCCAAAGAATATATTAATATTATAAACAGATAATGTAGAAAACCCCGTAATACGAGATAAAAACTAGTATACTTAAATATAATGGAACACTATTGTATTAAAAACAAAAATATACAAAGTAACGATTACGAGAAAAGGTTGGTCTAAAAAACCAAAACAATATATTAAACCGTCAAAGCTATAAAACCTGACATGTTTGGTTAGTCGTTTTACAAAAGACTAAACACTGATTTCAGGCTAGATTACGGTAAGAATTTGAAGAAAACAACATTAATATCTCGATACCTTTTAATAGTTTATATTGAGTAATTAATTCAATTGACAAAAATGAAGACAATGTAAAACATTATTAAATTTGACAAGCTTGAGTATTTGGTAATAAATATTGAATGAAATAATTACATAACTCGTGTAGCTTATCAATTTTATCACATTGAAGCGTGTCCGGTGCCACAAGGTATCACGTCTTTCAGCCAAATTAGATGAGCCGATACGTTAAAGCAAAACTAGATGACTTGTTTATTACCATACTTGGGTACATTAGAAACAAGTTACATGACGCGTGTGTTTGTTGTCGAATACACTAGAAACAAAATAGAAGATGTGTTTGTTTTCGGTTAAATCTTATATTCCCTAACTCGTTTGGATTATCTATTTATTACATATAAGTCTGTCAAACGTCACAATATATCACATGCCGCCAAAATTGAATGAGTCGGCATATATTTAAACTAGTAAGATGACGTATATGTTGTTGTGTACATCATAAACATATTAGATGTTGTGTTTGTTGTCACATACACCAAAAACATACTAGATGACGTGCTTGTTATCAGGTACACCTGGACAACCTAGATGACGTGTTTGTTGTCGGATACATCAAACAAACAATATGGCATGCTTGTTATCGGGTACTTCATTAACAAACTAATGATCAAACGTTTTATCTACTTGTGAATGTGGTACAATGTTAGAGTGAACTTTTGACCTTTTAGGCTCCCAACGTATCAAATCTACGTCATAATTAGTGCATTAAATTAGGGTTGTGAGAGGGGTCGAATAAAAGAAGTGGCGTAAGCGAATATATAAACAATGAGACTAAGAGAATTCACACCAGATGACGTATTTGTTGTTGCGTACATCAGAAACATATTAGATGTTGTGTTTGTTGTCACATACACCAAAAACATACTAGATGACGCGCTTGTTGTCAAATACACCTGGACAACCTAGATGACGTGTTTGTTGTCGGACACATCAAACAAACGATATGGTGTGCTTGTTATTGTCACACCCCAACCTATGGCGGAAATGACGGGGCGTGAGCTAATTGCTCACAGCTCTCAAGGTACTATCATGCAATAATTTAATGATGACAATATTTATTTAATTTCATTAAATATTCAAATAAATTCAAATACAAAGTATAACACATTAAAAAAACAATGAATACAAAATCTAAGTCTTGATTATAATTATTCTAACTAAATTCTTCACTAAATCTTCACCAACTTGCATTAAATTCCTATGATAACCTGCATATGCGAATAAAATAGAGATTTTGTCAACAACACATTTTGAGTGAGTAAAACACCTGTTTAAGACACTACAATAATAATATATAATAAATAAAGAAAGATGCAAACTATTCTTGTGAGATAAACGATTAAGTCATAGCACATAAACAATTCAACTAAACAATAAAGAAATGGCTAAACCGTTGCCATGCGAATGGGCATTGGTTACCAAAGATGAGTTGTCAGTGAGCTCGATTCCATATGAACTAGACGATGGCTACTACGACGGTCGTATGATCATACTATAATGAGAATATGTTGGACCTCTCCGAAATGTATTCAAATAAAGCAAGTAAGCAAATAGCAAGTTAGGCATAAAGTGACATACACACAAGGATTAAACAGTTGCGGTCTTGAATGCTAGATAATAAATAAAATTATGTAATACGCATATGTCCCCAAAATATTTAAAACCAATAAAAGAGAGGAGTGGTTACTCACCTTAGCAATTAAGCAAGAGATAGATTCAATAAGAAAGCGATAAGTCACACTCTTCGGAAAATGCCGACGAGAAATCCTAAGTAACAAGAATTGAGAAAATAAATATGAATTGAATAACGAATCTAGACTAGATATATTCTTACAAAAGTTAAATATTACTTATATAATTACTTATATGTGGTAATACCACCTTACTTAACAAGTTTATATTAAATAATATGTCTTTAATTATATAAAAAATATATTTATAAATAAAATACTTAAATAAATAAATATTTATAATTTTCAATAGATTATATAAAGAGATTTGTTTTAAATGTTTATTTTGAACTAAAATACATTTAATGTATTTATATACATTTTTTATTATTAATAAAGAATTCTTTTATATTAATAGTGTAAATAATAAATAATAAATGATAAATTATAATTTTTATATAAAATACGATCCTTTATTATATACTTAAACTAAACAATTATGTAAAATACTAAGGTATAATACATATTTTAATTATAAATTTTAAATAAACAACCTTTTTAAATCTTTATAAAAACCTTTATCAAACTTTTAATGCTAGTACACACGGACACACACACATATATATTTATATATATATAATTTTAACCAAGATTTGGAAACGTTAATCGGCTTATATGTCTTTTAATAGAATAACGTTTATTTAATATGTAATATTAACTATATTTAATTTATAAACCCTTTTAGATATAAATTGGATGTGGCTCAATGACAGAGCACTTACTTTACTAGTGAGAGGTAGGGGGTTCAAAGCTCACTATCACCAATTTATATGGGAGATATGAGGGATGACCCTGGCTTGCCAGGGTTCGAGTCCTGATTTCACCTGGTTTTACCGACTCCTCGTTGTCGTGCCGTTTGGCGGGCGTGGGGGTCGGGTTTTATCCGGTGAATCCCTCAACAGGTGGACCGCTAGGGGCTCCGTTCGTCCAGACTAGTGGCTGGCTTGGGCTACCTTTAGCCAATGGGGGCCGCGTACGGAGTACCCGGCGTTACTTAGTTGGCCGTTCAAAAAAAAATAAACCCTTTTAGATCCTTTAAACAATTAAAGAAAAACAAAATAAAAATAAAAAGCAAAATTGCCATGGCCGGGACTCAAACCCGCGCTAATGGCCAGCTCAAACATAACAACACCCAACCATACCAACTGTTGGTAAATCTTAGGAACTAAAATATATAGTCATACAGAGAAAATAACCAGATTAGCTTATGAACCCTAGAAATCCCAACGGGCCAATACATTAAATGTTTGGCCGATTGAGAATAGGGCTATTGATCCTGGTATTACAGCGAGTTTAACCATATAATTTAATTACCTTAAAGAGGATTAAACGGTGGTTAAATTAGAACGAACATGGTCGGCGAAGTAAGATGACGAACAAGGTACCTCCATAACGATTTAATAAATTAATCCTAGGGTATAGACTGCCGCTGCAACAAGGAGGGTGTGGGTAGGTTTAATTAGATTGTTATGATCGATATAATGTATAATAAAAAACGGGTTAGAGGCGGATCGCTTAATAATACCAAATCGTATCTTATATTTTCTAATTTCCTAATTCATTGTGTTGGTAGACCGTAATAGGTAAGGTGAATCATAACCAAGATTCAATTCCAAGATTTGAATGATGATTACACTTCAAGCAACGAAACGGGTTCGGGTTTGTTAAAAGGGTTTGGGTAACGGGTTTTGGTTATGGATTTTTTTCTGATGAATTATAATAAATTAATAATATAACATATTTTATAAAATGGTTCTTCTACTATGATGTTGGAAAAATAAATGGGTTAAAGGTTTGTTTTAGGTTGAAATTGTATATTTTTGAAAGTTGTTTTAATATATTAAATAATTATATTAATAAAATAATACTAACTCGATATACGCGATATTTTCTTGGTGAAATTTTCCGAACATAAAAACGGGTTGGGTAATATAAATTGGGAAAATTCGAGTTGTTACAGTTATCAGGTACTTAATTAACAAACTAATGATTGAACGTTTTATATACTTGTGAATGTGGTACAATAAGAGTGAACTTTTGACCCTTTAGGCTCTCAACGTATAAAATCTACGTCGTAATTAGTGCATTAAGTTAGGATTGTGAGAGGGTCGAATAAAAAAGAAGTGTCGTAAGCGAAGCTATAAACAATGCGACTAAGAGCATTCACACCAGTATCCTCATTTGTGTCTACATCTATCTTAGTAGAAAGCAAAAAAATCTCGTACTTTTAACCATACATCAACTTCTCCATCTCCAAAGTTTATGGAAAAGGAATAGTAAAATCTCAAATTTGGGGTTCCAATGTTCACCCATATTAGTATTTATTATATTGTTTGTGAGTGGAACAAAGAGAATATGTAATAAAAGTTAATTTAGTAAGGTATTATTCAATTAAATTCTGTAAAAAGACTCGCGCGATGTGGTGACGGGAGCATTGACAATTTGCAATGTAGTACTCATTTGTTGTTTATTTATTAATCAACCCGTGATATATTGTATAGTACGCCTATTAGTTTTCTTATTCGTAGCATTGATGTTGTATATCTATGACATGTGCCTTAAAGATCTTAATTAAATAATAATTTAACATTACCCGAATAAGAAAATATTAGTCCTAATTTAACATAAAAATTTGCATGTCAACTGCTTGTATTGGGTGTGTAGACTACTTTCTCATAGAATTGTAGAGATTTGATGGATTACATTATCGTTACAAGAGCTACATGTTTCTATTGCTTGTTCGCTTACTCGTTATAAACTTATAACATTGGTGCTACTTACTTGACAATCAATCATGGGTTCCATTAACGCAAAAAACAGCTTAGAGATTGTTGAATTTTTTTTTTTCTCACATTCTCAGTTTTTGATACAGCAGACTATAGGTTAATTGGAGAGCGGCATCATGCATAAATTTTAAATGTTACTTAATATGAGAGCATTAGTTCCTCAAATACATTTTGAGATAATTGATGAACGTGATGCTAGACTGTCGTGGGCTAATAAAAAATAAGAATAATTTAGTGTTCCTAATCATCTTAATCTAGTAAGAGCAAGTAGGGTATTAAATCACGAAAAGTATGTGCTCAATGTAAGATGCAATTGATTTCTAACATTATGAATTGACAATTTTTGGAGTGGTGAACACACTAGCAATTTTGTAAGTTTGAAATAACTATATCCCTTAAGCAAGTTGTATACAGTTAGCAAGAATAAAATCACACCCGGGGTTCAAGCATGGAAACAAATAACAATCTCATATTATTTAATAGATTAATTATTAACAACCGAATATGGTTAACCAATTAGTCAAACCTTAGGCATCAACAAATGTAAACACACGGCACTAGTAACCAAAGGTTCCTTGCCAGTGTGACTCAGTTAAAGACAAATGTATCATCATCATCGTACTTAGTAAATCTCATTAATAACAAAGTTATGGTTTGGTCTGAGGAGGGTAAGAGGTAGACAACCTTACCTCTACCCTGTAGGAATAGAGAGGCTGCTTCCGGTAAGACCCCCGACTCGATAGTACTTTTGCATAAAGCCTTGGACATAAGGCACATAACACTCAACCATCGGGACATCGGCCAATTGGTGCATGCACCCTTGTCTTTCGGCTATCAACGCCACCATATGATGCCTGATTAACCTTCCGTCACTTTTAACGTTATTTTCACGAGATTATTAAAATGACGCTAAAATTAGTGAAATTTCACTTTAGCCCGCCCGAGGGTTCACACACACACACACACACACACATATATATAATATGTGCGCACCGCAAGCAGGGCGTTTAAGGACAAATGTATGCTTCATCATATTCAAACTAATCAGTAAAACCCTATGAGACACGTATCATAGCAACTGGAAAAATAATCGTTCTAATTGAAATAAACCTAAGTCGACTGAATGCTCCATATTACCAAAGATCAATGTTCATAGATTGATAATAAGCAATTACAAATAATCAGTTCTAAAACATGAGAAAAACTATAAAGATTACAATAATCTACATCCTAGGTATGACTCGAGAAGATTAGCCGTTCACCGTCTTCATTAGATCTTCAATTATGATGAAGAAAGCCATTAGGATTAATCAAGAGATGATTGGTAACCCTAGTTCACCCAAAATCGCCTAATAGCGGCTAACAGTCGTGATAATGGTTTAGGGTTCGTAAAATAGAAGATATAGGTCAAAACCCCTTTTTCACGTTTTTTATGTCCATCGCGTATCGCGATTGTCATAAACTCATGTTTTCGCATAGCGCGACCAAAGAAAACCTCATTTTTGGTTGCCACTCATCAAGAAACCGAAAATTTATATATTATGGATCCAATAAGTCATTTTCTAGCCAAGAATATGCTCATTTTACTCCTTGACGCTTTGTTGTCCACACATCTTGTTTAGTTTTTGCTTTGGGTTTAGGTTTCTCCTCCAAATTCTTCTTGAATCATTCTTAACCATTTATATATATATATATATATATATATATATATACCTATGCTTCCGTCTTCTCAATACTTGCTTAATCTTCATCTGGATGACTCTGAATTATATATATCTTATATTATGTATTTTAATTGTTTAGATATAGCGATCATGATTACATTGAGTTCTCCTATGATTGCAGGTGTTCGGAGCTTAAACGAGATAATTCAGAGTCATCCAGATGAAGATTAAGCAAGTATTGAGAAGACAGAAGCATAGTGAGGTATATATATAGGTATTGGATCATTTCAGAAGTGTTTTTTACAGCGAGAAGTGAAGGTGTAACTCCATTAATCCCTAATTTCACTCTCTTTCTTATGTTAGGTGCGTTATGTAGGTGCATATGTATGTGTGTAGGTACGTATGTTTATATATGTGTACGTATGTTTGTATAGGTGTATGTATGTGTGTAGGTACATAGGTTTGAATGTGGCTCGGTATATTTATATGTTTGTAGGTTGGTTTGAATGGGTAATTAAGACATAAATACAACCAACTTACATATATGTATGTAACATCATATGAAAGTGAGTGAAATTAGGGATTAATTGAGTTATACATTCACTTCTCGCAAGATCTATCCCCTGTATATATAGCATAGGGAGGTATATTATACATATTGCATAGGGAGGTATATTATACTATACACACACACACACACCTCCCTATGCTTCTGTCTTCTCAATACTCGCTTAATCTTCATCTGGATGACTCTGAATTAGCTCGTTTAAGCTCCGAACACCTGCAATCATAAGAGAACTCAATGTAATCGTTATCGCTATATCTAAACAGTTAAAATACATAATATAAGATATATATATATATATATATATATATATATATATATATATATATGGTTTATACCCGACCATAAGAACGCTTGTTTGTAAGTTTATTAAATGAATTGTGAGATTATCATCATATCATGATTGCTTCATTTTTTTTAACAAAAATGTAACTATTAAGAGAGCAAACACAAATAAACTACAACAATTTGTGACTTTCGAACCATTCAAATGTATGAAACCCCTAAACCATTTTTTAAATATTTGGATCACTACTATAAAAATGCTGGTTTCAAATACTATTTTGCCCCTCAACATGTTTTGTAAGTTGTAGCATGTATTGATTAATATGTAAATTTGAGAACTTGTTTAAAATGTTTAAAATTTTAAGGATATATGCGCTTTTTTAGTTAGATTATAAGAACTTGAATTAGGATGGGGAAACTAAATTGTTTTATATTTAATTGTTTATTATATCTAATTATTTTTTTATATTAAATGAAGTTTAATTTTTATTTTATTATGTATTTCAAATCAAGTTTTTTTAGCTAGTTTTATTCGAGCGTTTATCAAGCGAGCGTATAATTTTGAACCCTCGGGTATATAATGTATATATGTGTGAACCCTCGGGTGGGCAAAAGTGAAATTTCACTAATTTTGACATTATTTTACTAATCTCGTGAAAATAACGTTAATAGTGGCGGAAGGTTAATCAGGCATCATGTGGTGGCGTTGATAGCCGAAAGACAAGGGTACATGCACCAATCGGCGGTGTCCCGATGATTGAGTGTTATGTGTCTTATGTCCAAGGCTTGATTCAAAACTACTATCGAGTCGGGGGTCTCACCGGAAACAGCCTCTCTATTCTAAAGGGTAGAGGTAAGGTTGTCTACATCTTACTCTCCTCAGACCCGATCATAGCTTTGCTATTAGTGGGATATACTGAATACGACGATGATGATGTTTATCGAGCAAGCCACGAGCTTGAGCCTTGAGCTTTTTGAACAGCCCTAGCTTCTCGGTACGAGGGATCGGTGTTCTTTCTGTTCTTTTCGTGAAATGAAATTTGCAGGAAAAAAAAAAGAGTAAAACTGATCCACCGCTACTGGTGATGATAAAAACATAATAACTAATAACCTGAAAAAGGAGCTAACAGATAAATCAAGAAAGATTGAAAGAA